>NW_026453772.1:0-71061 GCF_943734755.1 Anopheles moucheti
TTTGGATGGATCAATTTAGTTAAAATAGACAGTTTTTGCATGAAAACTCATTCCTGGTGGAACTTCATAGCAAAGAACAAAGTTCGTTTTGGATGGATCAATTTAGTTGAAATAGACAGTTTTTGCATGAAAACTCATTCCTGGTGGAACTTCATAGCAAAGAACAAAGTTCGTTTTGGATGGATCAATTTAGTTGAAATAGACAGTTTTTGCATGAAAACTCATTCCTGGTGGAACTTCATAGCAAAGAACAAAGTTCGTTTTGGATGGATCAATTTAGTTAAAATAGACAGTTTTTGCATGAAAACTCATTCCTGGTGGAACTTCATAGCAAAGAACAAAGTTCGTTTTGGAAGGATCAATTTAGTTGAAATAGACAGTTTTTGCATGAAAACTCATTCCTGGTGGAACTTCATAGCAAAGAACAAAGTTCGTTTTGGATGGATCAATTTAGTTAAAATAGACAGTTTTTGCATGAAAACTCATTCCTGGTGGAACTTCATAGCAAAGAACAAAGTTCGTTTTGGAAGGATCAATTTAGTTGAAATAGACAGTTTTTGCATGAAAACTCATTCCTGGTGGAACTTCATAGCAAAGAACAAAGTTCGTTTTGGATGGATCAATTTAGTTGAAATAGACAGTTTTTGCATGAAAACTCATTCCTGGTGGAACTTCATAGCAAAGAACAAAGTTCGTTTTGGAAGGATCAATTTAGTTGAAATAGACAGTTTTTGCATGAAAACTCATTCCTGGTGGAACTTCATAGCAAAGAACAAAGTTCGTTTTGGAAGGATCAATTAGTTGAAATAGACAGTTTTTGCATGAAAACTCATTCCTGGTGGAACTTCATAGCAAAGAACAAAGTTCGTTTTGGATGGATCAATTTAGTTGAAATAGACAGTTTTTGCATGAAAACTCATTCCTGGTGGAACTTCATAGCAAAGAACAAAGTTCGTTTTGGATGGATCAATTTAGTTGAAATAGACAGTTTTTGCATGAAAACTCATTCCTGGTGGAACTTCATAGCAAAGAACAAAGTTCGTTTTGGAAGGATCAATTTAGTTGAAATAGACAGTTTTTGCATGAAAACTCATTCCTGGTGGAACTTCATAGCAAAGAACAAAGTTCGTTTTGGAAGGATCAATTTAGTTGAAATAGACAGTTTTTGCATGAAAACTCATTCCTGGTGGAACTTCATAGCAAAGAACAAAGTTCGTTTTGGATGGATCAATTTAGTTAAAATAGACAGTTTTTGCATGAAAACTCATTCCTGGTGGAACTTCATAGCAAAGTACAAAGTTCGTATCGGATGGACGAATTTAGTTGAAATAGACAGTTTTTGCATGAAAACTCATTCCTGGTGGAACTTCATAGCAAAGAACAAAGTTCGTTTTGGATGGATCAATTTAGTTAAAATAGACAGTTTTTGCATGAAAACTCATTCCTGGTGGAACTTCATAGCAAAGAACAAAGTTCGTTTTGGATGGATCAATTTAGTTAAAAAAGACAGTTTTTGCATGAAAACTCATTCCTGGTGGAACTTCATAGCAAAGAACAAAGTTCGTTTTGGATGGATCAATTTAGTTGGAATAGACAGTTTTTGCATGAAAACTCATTCCTGGTGGAACTTCATAGCAAAGTACAAAGTTCGTTTTGGATGGATGAATTTAGTTAAAATAGACAGTTTTTGCATGAAAACTCATTCCTGGTGGAACTTCATAGCAAAGTACAAAGTTCGTATCGGATGGACGAATTTAGTTGAAATAGACAGTTTTTGCATGAAAACTCATTCCTGGTGGAACTTCATAGCAAAGAACAAAGTTCGTTTTGGATGGATCAATTTAGTTAAAATAGACAGTTTTTGCATGAAAACTCATTCCTGGTGGAACTTCATAGCAAAGAACAAAGTTCGTTTTGGATGGATCAATTTAGTTAAAAAAGACAGTTTTTGCATGAAAACTCATTCCTGGTGGAACTTCATAGCAAAGAACAAAGTTCGTTTGGATGGATCAATTTAGTTAAAATAGACAGTTTTTGCATGAAAACTCATTCCTGGTGGAACTTCATAGCAAAGTACAAAGTTCGTTTTGGATGGATCAATTTAGTTAAAATAGACAGTTTTTTGCATGAAAACTCATTCCTGGTGGAACTTCATAGCAAAGTACAAAGTTCGTTTTGGATGGACAAAGTTAGTTGAAATAGACAGTTTTTGCATGAAAACTCATTCCTGGTGGAACTTCATAGCAAAGTACAAAGTTCGTTTTGGATGGACAAAGTTAGTTGAATAGACAGTTCTTGCATGAAAACTCATTCCTGGTGGAACTTCATAGCAAAGAACAAAGTTCGTTTTGGATGGATCAATTTAGTTGAAATAGACAGTTTTTGCATGAAAACTCATTCTTGGTGGAACTTCATAGCAAAGTACAAAGTTCGTTTTGGATGGATCAATTTAGTTAAAATAGACAGTTTTTGCATGAAAACTCATTCCTGGTGGAACTTCATAGCAAAGTACAAAGTTCGTTTTGGATGGACAAAGTTAGTTGAAATAGACAGTTCTTGCATGAAAACTCATTCCTGGTAAAACTTCATAGCAAAGTACAAAGTTCGTATCGGATGGACGAATTAAGTTGAAATAGACAGTTTTTGCATGAAAACTCATTCCTGGTGGAACTTCATAGCAAAGAACAAAGTTCGTTTTGGATGGATCAATTTAGTTGAAATAGACAGTTTTTGCATGAAAACTCATTCCTGGTGGAACTTCATAGCAAAGTACAAAGTTCGTTTTGGATGGATCAATTTAGTTAAAATAGACAGTTTTTGCATGAAAACTCATTCCTGGTGGAACTTCATAGCAAAGTACAAAGTTCGTTTTGGATGGATCAATTTAGTTAAAATAGACAGTTTTTGCATGAAAACTCATTCCTGGTGGAACTTCATAGCAAAGTACAAAGTTCGTTTTGGATGGACAAAGTTAGTTGAAATAGACAGTTCTTGCATGAAAACTCATTCCTGGTAGAACTTCATAGCAAAGTACAAAGTTCGTATCGGATGGACGAATTAAGTAGAAATAGACAGTTTTTGCATGAAAACTCATTCCTGGTGGAACTTCATAGCAAAGAACAAAGTTCGTTTTGGATGGATCAATTTAGTTGAAATAGACAGTTTTTGCATGAAAACTCATTCCTGGTGGAACTTCATAGCAAAGTACAAAGTTCGTTTTGGATGGACAAAGTTAGTTGAAATAGACAGTTCTTGCATGAAAACTCATTCCTGGTAGAACTTCATAGCAAAGTACAAAGTTCGTATCGAATGGACGAATTAAGTTGAAATAGACAGTTTTTGCATGAAAAACTCATTCCTGGTGGAACTTCATAGCAAAGAACAAAGTTCGTTTTGGATGGATCAATTTAGTTGAAATAGACAGTTTTTGCATGAAAACTCATTCCTGGTGGAACTTCATAGCAAAGTACAAAGTTCGTTTTGGATGGATCAATTTAGTTAAAATAGACAGTTTTTGCATGAAAACTCATTCCTGGTGGAACTTCATAGCAAAGTACAAAGTTCGTTTTGGATGGATCAATTTAGTTAAAATAGACAGTTTTTGCATGAAAACTCATTCCTGGTGGAACTTCATAGCAAAGTACAAAGTTCGTTTTGGATGGACAAAGTTAGTTGAAATAGACAGTTTTTGCATGAAAACTCATTCCTGGTGGAACTTCATAGCAAAGTACAAAGTTCGTTTTGGATGGACAAAGTTAGTTGAAATAGACAGTTTTTGCATGAAAACTCATTCCTGGTGGAACTTCATAGCAAAGAACAAAGTTCGTTTTTGATGGATCAATTTAGTTGAAATAGACAGTTTTTGCATGAAAACTCATTCCTGGTGGAACTTCATAGCAAAGTACAAAGTTCGTTTTGGATGGATCAATTTAGTTGAAATAGACAGTTTTTGCATGAAAACTCATTCCTGGTGGAACTTCATAGCAAAGTACAAAGTTCGTTTTGGATGGACAAAGTTAGTTGAAATAGACAGTTTTTGCATGAAAACTCATTCCTGGTGGAACTTCATAGCAAAGTACAAAGTTCGTTTTGGATGGACAAAGTTAGTTGAAATAGACAGTTTTTGCATGAAAACTCATTCCTGGTGGAACTTCATAGCAAAGTACAAAGTTCGTTTTGGATGGACAAAGTTAGTTGAAATAGACAGTTCTTGCATGAAAACTCATTCCTGGTAGAACTTCATAGCAAAGTACAAAGTTCGTATCGGATGGACGAATTAAGTTGAAATAGACAGTTTTTGCATGAAAACTCATTCCTGGTGGAACTTCATAGCAAAGAACAAAGTTCGTTTTGGATGGATCAATTTAGTTGAAATAGACAGTTTTTGCATGAAAACTCATTCCTGGTGGAACTTCATAGCAAAGTACAAAGTTCGTTTTGGATGGACAAAGTTAGTTGAAATAGACAGTTTTTGCATGAAAACTCATTCCTGGTGGAACTTCATAGCAAAGAACAAAGTTCGTTTTGGATGGATCAATTTAGTTGAAATAGACAGTTTTTGCATGAAAACTCATTCCTGGTGGAACTTCATAGCAAAGAACAAAGTTCGTATCGGATGCACCAATTTAGTTGAAATAGACAGTTCTTGCATGAAAACTCATTCCTGGTGGAACTTCATAGCAAAGTACAAAGTTCGTATCGGATGCACCAATTTAGTTGAAATAGACAGTTCTTGCATGAAAACTCATTCCTGGTGGAACTTCATAGCAAAGTACAAAGTTCGTTTTGGATGGACAAAGTTAGTTGAAATAGACAGTTTTTGCATGAAAACTCATTCCTGGTGGAACTTCATAGCAAAGTACAAAGTTCGTTTTGGATGGACAAAGTTAGTTGAAATAGACAGTTCTTGCATGAAAACTCATTCCTGGTAGAACTTCATAGCAAAGTACAAAGTTCGTATCGGATGGACGAATAAGTTGAAATAGACAGTTTTTGCATGAAAACTCATTCCTGGTGGAACTTCATAGCAAAGAACAAAGTTCGTTTTGGATGGATCAATTTAGTTGAAATAGACAGTTTTTGCATGAAAACTCATTCCTGGTGGAACTTCATAGCAAAGAACAAAGTTCGTTTTGGATGGATCAATTTAGTTGAAATAGACAGTTTTTGCATGAAAACTCATTCCTGGTGGAACTTCATAGCAAAGTACAAAGTTCGTTTGGATGGATCAATTTAGTTAAAATAGACAGTTTTTGCATGAAAACTCATTCCTGGTGGAACTTCATAGCAAAGTACAAAGTTCGTTTTGGATGGACAAAGTTAGTTGAAATAGACAGTTTTTGCATGAAAACTCATTCCTGGTGGAACTTCATAGCAAAGTACAAAGTTCGTTTTGGATGGACAAAGTTAGTTGAAATAGACAGTTTTTGCATGAAAACTCATTCCTGGTGGAACTTCATAGCAAAGTACAAAGTTCGTTTTGGATGGATCAATTTAGTTGAAATAGACAGTTTTTGCATGAAAACTCATTCCTGGTGGAACTTCATAGCAAAGTACAAAGTTCGTTTTGGATGGACAAAGTTAGTTGAAATAGACAGTTTTTGCATGAAAACTCATTCCTGGTGGAACTTCATAGCAAAGAACAAAGTTCGTTTTGGATGGATCAATTTAGTTGAAATAGACAGTTTTTGCATGAAAACTCATTCCTGGTGGAACTTCATAGCAAAGAACAAAGTTCGTTTTGGATGGATCAATTTAGTTGAAATAGACAGTTTTTGCATGAAAACTCATTCCTGGTGGAACTTCATAGCAAAGAACAAAGTTCGTTTTGGATGGATCAATTTAGTTGAAATAGACAGTTTTTGCATGAAAACTCATTCCTGGTGGAACTTCATAGCAAAGAACAAAGTTCGTTTTGGATGGATCAATTTAGTTAAAATAGACAGTTTTTGCATGAAAACTCATTCCTGGTGGAACTTCATAGCAAAGAACAAAGTTCGTATCGGATGGACGAATTTAGTTGAAATAGACAGTTTTTGCATGGTAACACACTCCTGGTAGAACTACATAGCAAAGTACAAAGTTCGTTTTGGATGGACAAAGTTAGTTGAAATAGACAGTTTTTGCATGAAAACTCATTCCTGGTGGAACTTCATAGCAAAGTACAAAGTTCGTATCGGATGGACGAATTTAGTTGAAATAGACAGTTTTTGCATGAAAACTCATTCCTGGTGGAACTTCATAGCAAAGAACAAAGTTCGTTTTGGATGGATCAATTTAGTTAAAATAGACAGTTTTTGCATGAAAACTCATTCCTGGTGGAACTTCATAGCAAAGAACAAAGTTCGTTTTGGATGGATCAATTTAGTTGAAATAGACAGTTTTTGCATGAAAACTCATTCCTGGTGGAACTTCATAGCAAAGTACAAAGTTCGTTTTGGATGGATCAATTTAGTTGAAAAAGACAGTTTTTGCATGAAAACTCATTCCTGGTGGAACTTCATAGCAAAGTACAAAGTTCGTTTTGGATGGACAAAGTTAGTTGAAATAGACAGTTTTTGCATGAAAACTCATTCCTGGTGGAACTTCATAGCAAAGTACAAAGTTCGTTTTGGATGGACAAAGTTAGTTGAAATAGACAGTTTTTGCATGAAAACTCATTCCTGGTGGAACTTCATAGCAAAGTACAAAGTTCGTTTTGGATGGACAAAGTTAGTTGAAATAGACAGTTTTTGCATGAAAACTCATTCCTGGTGGAACTTCATAGCAAAGAACAAAGTTCGTTTTGGATGGATCAATTTAGTTGAAATAGACAGTTTTTGCATGAAAACTCATTCCTGGTGGAACTTCATAGCAAAATACAAAGTTCGTATCGGATGGACGAATTTAGTTGAAATAGACAGTTTTTGCATGAAAACTCATTCCTGGTGGAACTTCATAGCAAAGAACAAAGTTCGTTTTGGATGGACAAAGTTAGTTGAAATAGACAGTTTTTGCATGAAAACTCATTCCTGGTGGAACTTCATAGCAAAGTACAAAGTTCGTTTTGGATGGACAAAGTTAGTTGAAATAGACAGTTTTTGCATAAAAACTCATTCCTGGTGGAACTTCATAGCAAAGTACAAAGTTCGTTTTGGATGGACAAAGTTAGTTGAAATAGACAGTTTTTGCATGAAAACTCATTCCTGGTGGAACTTCATAGCAAAGTACAAAGTTCGTTTTGGATGGACAAAGTTAGTTGAAATAGACAGTTTTTGCATAAAAACTCATTCCTGGTGGAACTTCATAGCAAAATACAAAGTTCGTATCGGATGGACGAATTTAGTTGAAATAGACAGTTTTTGCATGAAAACTCATTCCTGGTGGAACTTCATAGCAAAGAACAAAGTTCGTTTTGGATGGACAAAGTTAGTTGAAATAGACAGTTTTTGCATGAAAACTCATTCCTGGTGGAACTTCATAGCAAAGTACAAAGTTCGTTTTGGATGGACAAAGTTAGTTGAAATAGACAGTTTTTGCATAAAAACTCATTCCTGGTGGAACTTCATAGCAAAGTACAAAGTTCGTTTTGGATGGACAAAGTTAGTTGAAATAGACAGTTTTTGCATGAAAACTCATTCCTGGTGGGACTTCATAGCAAAGTACAAAGTTCGTTTTGGATGGATCAATTTAGTTGAAATAGACAGTTTTTGCATGAAAACTCATTCCTGGTGGAACTTCATAGCAAAATACAAAGTTCGTATCGGATGGACGAATTTAGTTGAAATAGACAGTTTTTGCATGAAAACTCATTCCTGGTGGAACTTCATAGCAAAGAACAAAGTTCGTTTTGGATGGACAAAGTTAGTTGAAATAGACAGTTTTTGCATGAAAACTCATTCCTGGTGGAACTTCATAGCAAAATACAAAGTTCGTATCGGATGGACGAATTTAGTTGAAATAGACAGTTTTTGCATGAAAACTCATTCCTGGTGGAACTTCATAGCAAAGAACAAAGTTCGTTTTGGATGGACAAAGTTAGTTGAAATAGACAGTTTTTGCATGAAAACTCATTCCTGGTGGAACTTCATAGCAAAGAACAAAGTTCGTTTTGGATGGACAAAGTTAGTTGAAATAGACAGTTTTTGCATGAAAACTCATTCCTGGTGGAACTTCATAGCAAAGAACAAAGTTCGTTTTGGATGGACAAAGTTAGTTGAAATAGACAGTTTTTGCATAAAAACTCATTCCTGGTGGAACTTCATAGCAAAGAACAAAGTTCGTTTTGGATGGACAAAGTTAGTTGAAATAGACAGTTTTTGCATGAAAACTCATTCCTGGTGGAACTTCATAGCAAAGTACAAAATTCGTTTTGGATGGACAAAGTTAGTTGAAATAGACAGTTTTTGCATAAAAACTCATTCCTGGTGGAACTTCATAGCAAAATACAAAGTTCGTATCGGATGGACGAATTTAGTTGAAATAGACAGTTTTTGCATGAAAACTCATTCCTGGTGGAACTTCATAGCAAAGTACAAAGTTCGTTTTGGATGGACAAAGTTAGTTGAAATAGACAGTTCTTGCATGAAAACTCATTCCTGGTGGAACTTCATAGCAAAGTACAAAGTTCGTATCGGATGGACGAATTTAGTTGAAATAGACAGTTTTTGCATGAAAACTCATTCCTGGTGGAACTTCATAGCAAAGAACAAAGTTCGTTTTGGATGGACAAAGTTAGTTGAAATAGACAGTTTTTGCATGAAAACTCATTCCTGGTGGAACTTCATAGCAAAGAACAAAGTTCGTTTTGGATGGACAAAGTTAGTTGAAATAGACAGTTTTTGCATAAAAACTCATTCCTGGTGGAACTTCATAGCAAAGTACAAAGTTCGTTTTGGATGGACAAAGTTAGTTGAAATAGACAGTTCTTGCATGAAAACTCATTCCTGGTGGAACTTCATAGCAAAGTACAAAGTTCGTTTTGGATGGATCAATTTAGTTGAAATAGACAGTTTTTGCATAAAAACTCATTCCTGGTGGAACTTCATAGCAAAGTACAAAGTTCGTTTTGGATGGACAAAATTAGTTGAAATAGACAGTTTTTGCATGAAAACTCATTCCTGGTGGAACTTCATAGCAAAGAACAAAGTTCGTTTTGGATGGATCAATTTAGTTGAAATAGACAGTTTTTGCATGAAAACTCATTCCTGGTGGAACTTCATAGCAAAGTACAAAGTTCGTATCGGATGGACGAATTTAGTTGAAATAGACAGTTTTTGCATGAAAACTCATTCCTGGTGGAACTTCATAGCAAAGAACAAAGTTCGTTTTGGATGGATCAATTTAGTTGAAATAGACAGTTTTTGCATGAAAACTCATTCCTGGTGGAACTTCATAGCAAAGAACAAAGTTCGTTTTGGATGGACAAAGTTAGTTGAAATAGACAGTTTTTGCATGAAAACTCATTCCTGGTGGAACTTCATAGCAAAGTACAAAGTTCGTTTTGGATGGATCAATTTAGTTGAAATAGACAGCTTTTGCATGAAAACTCTTTCCTGGTGGAACTTCATAGCAAAGTACAAAGTTCGTTTTGGATGGACAAAGTTAGTTGAAATAGACAGTTTTTGCATAAAAACTCATTCCTGGTGGAACTTCATAGCAAAGTACAAAGTTCGTTTTGGATGGACAAAGTTAGTTGAAATAGACAGTTTTTGCATGAAAACTCATTCCTGGTGGAACTTCATAGCAAAGTACAAAGTTCGTATCGGATGGACGAATTTAGTTAAATTAGACAGTTTTTGCATGAAAACTCATTCCTGGTGGAACTTCATAGCAAAGAACAAAGTTCGTTTTGGATGGACAAAGTTAGTTGAAATAGACAGTTTTTGCATAAAAACTCATTCCTGGTGGAACTTCATAGCAAAGTACAAAGTTCGTTTTGGATGGACAAAATTAGTTGAAATAGACAGTTTTTGCATGAAAACTCATTCCTGGTGGAACTTCATAGCAAAGTACAAAGTTCGTTTTGGATGGACAAAGTTAGTTGAAATAGACAGTTTTTGCATGAAAACTCATTCCTGGTGGAACTTCATAGCAAAGTACAAAGTTCGTATCGGATGGACGAATTTAGTTAAATTAGACAGTTTTTGCATGAAAACTCATTCCTGGTGGAACTTCATAGCAAAGTACAAAGTTCGTTTTGGATGGATCAATTTAGTTGAAATAGACAGTTTTTGCATAAAAACTCATTCCTGGTGGAACTTCATAGCAAAGAACAAAGTTCGTTTTGGATGGACAAAATAAGTTGAAATAGACAGTTTTTGCATGAAAACTCATTCCTGGTGGAACTTCATAGCAAAGTACAAAGTTCGTTTTGGATGGACAAAGTTAGTTGAAATAGACAGTTCTTGCATGAAAACTCATTCCTGGTAGAACTTCATAGCAAAGTACAAAGTTCGTTTTGGATGGATCAATTTAGTTGAAATAGACAGTTCTTGCATGAAAACTCATTCCTGGTAGAACTTCATAGCAAAGTACAAAATTCGTTTTAGATGGACAAAGTTAGTTGAAATAGACAGTTTTTGCATGAAAACTCATTCCTGGTGGAACTTCATAGCAAAGTACAAAGTTCGTTTTGGATGGACAATGTTAGTTGAAATAGACAGTTTTTGCATAAAAACTCATTCCTGGTGGAACTTCATAGCAAAGTACAAAGTTCGTTTTGGATGGACAAAGTTAGTTGAAATAGACAGTTCTTGCATGAAAACTCATTCCTGGTGGAACTTCATAGCAAAGTACAAAGTTCGTTTTGGATGGACAAAGTTAGTTGAAATAGACAGTTTTTGCATGAAAACTCATTCCTGGTGGAACTTCATAGCAAAGAACAAAGTTCGTTTTGGATGGATCAATTTAGTTGAAATAGACAGTTTTTGCATGAAAACTCATTCCTGGTGGAACTTCATAGCAAAGAACAAAGTTCGTTTTGGATGGACAAAGTTAGTTGAAATAGACAGTTTTTGCATGAAAACTCATTCCTGGTGGAACTTCATAGCAAAGTACAAAGTTCGTTTTGGATGGATCAATTTAGTTGAAATAGACAGTTTTTGCATGAAAACTCATTCCTGGTGGAACTTCATAGCAAAGTACAAAGTTCGTTTTGGATGGATCAATTTAGTTAAAATAGACAGTTTTTGCATGAAAACTCATTCCTGGTGGAACTTCATAGCAAAGTACAAAGTTCGTTTTGGATGGACAAAGTTAGTTGAAATAGACAGTTTTTGCATGAAAACTCATTCCTGGTGGAACTTCATAGCAAAGTACAAAGTTCGTTTTGGATGGATCAATTTAGTTGAAATAGACAGTTTTTGCATGAAAACTCATTCCTGGTGGAACTTCATAGCAAAGTACAAAGTTCGTTTTGGATGGATCAATTTAGTTGAAATAGACAGTTCTTGCATGAAAACTCATTCCTGGTAGAACTTCATAGCAAAGTACAAAGTTCGTATCGGATGGACGAATTAAGTTGAAATAGACAGTTTTTGCATGAAAACTCATTCCTGGTGGAACTTCATAGCAAAGAACAAAGTTCGTTTTGGATGGATCAATTTAGTTGAAATAGACAGTTTTTGCATGAAAACTCATTCCTGGTGGAACTTCATAGCAAAGTACAAAGTTCGTTTTGGATGGATCAATTTAGTTAAAATAGACAGTTTTTGCATGAAAACTCATTCCTGGTGGAACTTCATAGCAAAGTACAAAGTTCGTTTTGGATGGACAAAGTTAGTTGAAATAGACAGTTTTTGCATGAAAACTCATTCCTGGTGGAACTTCATAGCAAAGTACAAAGTTCGTTTTGGATGGATCAATTTAGTTGAAATAGACAGTTTTTGCATGAAAACTCATTCCTGGTGGAACTTCATAGCAAAGTACAAAGTTCGTTTTGGATGGACAAAGTTAGTTGAAATAGACAGTTTTTGCATGAAAACTCATTCCTGGTGGAACTTCATAGCAAAGTACAAAGTTCGTTTTGGATGGACAAAGTTAGTTGAAATAGACAGTTTTTGCATGAAAACTCATTCCTGGTGGAACTTCATAGCAAAGTACAAAGTTCGTTTTGGATGGATCAATTTAGTTGAAATAGACAGTTTTTGCATGAAAACTCATTCCTGGTGGAACTTCATAGCAAAGTACAAAGTTCGTTTTGGATGGATCAATTTAGTTAAAATAGACAGTTTTTGCATGAAAACTCATTCCTGGTGGAACTTCATAGCAAAGTACAAAGTTCGTTTTGGATGGACAAAGTTAGTTGAAATAGACAGTTTTTGCATGAAAACTCATTCCTGGTGGAACTTCATAGCAAAGTACAAAGTTCGTTTTGGATGGATCAATTTAGTTGAAATAGACAGTTTTTGCATGAAAACTCATTCCTGGTGGAACTTCATAGCAAAGTACAAAGTTCGTTTTGGATGGACAAAGTTAGTTGAAATAGACAGTTTTTGCATGAAAACTCATTCCTGGTGGAACTTCATAGCAAAGTACAAAGTTCGTTTTGGATGGACAAAGTTAGTTGAAATAGACAGTTTTTGCATGAAAACTCATTCCTGGTGGAACTTCATAGCAAAGAACAAAGTTCGTTTTGGATGGATCAATTTAGTTGAAATAGACAGTTTTTGCATGAAAACTCATTCCTAGTGGAACTTCATAGCAAAGTACAAAGTTCGTTTTGGATGGCTCAATTTAGTTGAAATAGACAGTTTTTGCATGAAAACTCATTCCTGGTGGAACTTCATAGCAAAGTACAAAGTTCGTTTTGGATGGATCAATTTAGTTGAAATAGACAGTTTTTGCATGAAAACTCATTCCTGGTGGAACTTCATAGCAAAGTACAAAGTTCGAATCAGATGGACGAATTAAGTTGAAATAGACAGTTTTTGCATAAAAACTCATTCCTGGTGGAACTTCATAGCAAAGTACAAAGTTCGTTTTGGATGGACAAAGTTAGTTGAAATAGACAGTTTTTGCATGAAAACTCATTCCTGGTGGAACTTCATAGCAAAGTACAAAGTTCGTTTTGGATGGACAAAGTTAGTTGAAATAGACAGTTTTTGCATGAAAACTCATTCCTGGTGGAACTTCATAGCAAAGTACAAAGTTCGTTTTGGATGGACAAAGTTAGTTGAAATAGACAGTTTTTGCATGAAAACTCATTCCGAGTGGAACTTCATAGCAAAGTACAAAGTTCGTTTTGGATGGATCAATTTAGTTGAAATAGACAGTTTTTGCATGAAAACTCATTCCTGGTGGAACTTCATAGCAAAGTACAAAGTTCGTTTTGGATGGACAAAGTTAGTTGAAATAGACAGTTTTTGCATGAAAACTCATTCCTGGTGGAACTTCATAGCAAAGTACAAAGTTCGTTTTGGATGGACAAAGTTAGTTGAAATAGACAGTTTTTGCATGAAAACTCATTCCTGGTGGAACTTCATAGCAAAGTACAAAGTTCGTTTTGGATGGACAAAGTTAGTTGAAATAGACAGTTTTTGCATGAAAACTCATTCCTAGTGGAACTTCATAGCAAAGTACAAAGTTCGTTTTGGATGGATCAATTTAGTTGAAATAGACAGTTTTTGCATGAAAACTCATTCCTGGTGGAACTTCATAGCAAAGTACAAAGTTCGTTTTGGATGGATCAATTTAGTTGAAATAGACAGTTTTTGCATGAAAACTCATTCCTGGTGGAACTTCGTAGCAAAGTACAAAGTTCGAATCAGATGGACGAATTAAGTTGAAATAGACAGTTTTTGCATAAAAACTCATTCCTGGTGGAACTTCATAGCAAAGTACAAAGTTCGTTTTGGATGGACAAAGTTAGTTGAAATAGACAGTTTTTGCATAAAAACTCATTCCTGGTGGAACTTCATAGCAAAGTACAAAGTTCGTTTTGGATGGATCAATTTAGTTGAAATAGACAGTTTTTGCATGAAAACTCATTCCTGGTGGAACTTCATAGCAAAGTACAAAGTTCGTTTTGGATGGAAGAATTAAGTTGAAATAGACAGTTTTTGCATGAAAACTCATTCCTGGTGGAACTTCATAGCAAAGTACAAAGTTCGTTTTGGATGGACGAATTAAGTTGAAATAGACAGTTTTTGTATGAAAACTCATTCCTGGTGGAACTTCATAGCAAAGTACAAAGTTCGAATCAGATGGACGAATTAAGTTGAAATAGACAGTTTTTGCATGAAAACTCATTCCTGGTGGAACTTCATAGCAAAGTACAAAGTTCGTTTTGGATGGACAAAGTTAGTTGAAATAGACAGTTTTTGCATGAAAACTCATTCCTGGTGGAACTTCATAGCAAAGTACAAAGTTCGTTTTGGATGGACAAAGTTAGTTGAAATAGACAGTTTTTGCATAAAAACTCATTCCTAATGGAACTTCATAGCAAAGTACAAAGTTCGTTTTGGATGGATCAATTTAGTTGAAATAGACAGTTTTTGCATGAAAACTCATTCCTGGTGGAACTTCATAGCAAAGTACAAAGTTCGTTGTGGATGGACAAAGTTAGCTGATATAGACAGTTTTTGCATAAAAACTCATTCCTGGTGGAACTTCATAGCAAAGTACAAAGTTCGTTTTGGATGGATCAATTTAGTTGAAATAGACAGTTTTTGTATGAAAACTCATTCCTGGTGGAACTTCATAGCAAAGTACAAAGTTCGTTTTGGATGGACAAAGTTAGTTGAAATAGACAGTTTTTGCATGAAAACTCATTCCTGGTGGAACTTCATAGCAAAGTACAAAGTTCGTTGTGGATGGACAAAGTTAGTTGAAATAGACAGTTTTTGCATAAAAACTCATTCCTGGTGGAACTTCATAGCAAAGTACAAAGTTCGTTTTGGATGGATCAATTTAGTTGAAATAGACAGTTTTTGCATGAAAACTCATACCTGGTGGAACTTCATAGCAAAGTACAAAGTTCGTTTTGGATGGACAAAGTTAGTTGAAATAGACAGTTTTTGCATGAAAACTCATTCCTGGTGGAACTTCATAGCAAAGTACAAAGTTCGTTTTGGATGGACGAATTAAGTTGAAATAGACAGTTTTTGTATGAAAACTCATTCCTGGTGGAACTTCATAGCAAAGTACAAAGTTCGAATCAGATGGACAAAGTTAGTTGAAATAGACAGTTTTTGCATGAAAACTCATTCCTGGTGGAACTTCATAGCAAAGTACAAAGTTCGTTTTGGATGGACAAAGTTAGTTGAAATAGACAGTTTTTGCATGAAAACTCATTCCTGGTGGAACTTCATAGCAAAGTACAAAGTTCGTTTTGGATGGATCAATTTAGTTGAAATAGACAGTTTTTGTATGAAAACTCATTCCTGGTGGAACTTCATAGCAAAGTACAAAGTTCGTTTTGGATGGACAAAGTTAGTTGAAATAGACAGTTTTTGCATGAAAACTCATTCCTAGTGGAACTTCATAGCAAAGTACAAAGTTCGTTTTGGATGGATCAATTTAGTTGAAATAGACAGTTTTTGCATGAAAACTCATTCCTGGTGGAACTTCATAGCAAAGTACAAAGTTCGTTTTGGATGGATCAATTTAGTTGAAATAGACAGTTTTTGCATGAAAACTCATTCCTGGTGGAACTTCATAGCAAAGTACAAAGTTCGTTTTGGATGGACAAAGTTAGTTGAAATAGACAGTTTTTGCATGAAAACTCATTCCTGGTGGAACTTCATAGCAAAGTACAAAGTTCGTTTTGGATGGACGAATTAAGTTGAAATAGACAGTTTTTGTATGAAAACTCATTCCTGGTGGAACTTCATAGCAAAGTACAAAGTTCGAATCAGATGGACAAAGTTAGTTGAAATAGACAGTTTTTGCATGAAAACTCATTCCTGGTGGAACTTCATAGCAAAGTACAAAGTTCGAATCAGATGGACGAATTAAGTTGAAATAGACAGTTTTTGCATAAAAACTCATTCCTGGTGGAACTTCATAGCAAAGTACAAAGTTCGTTTTGGATGGACAAAGTTAGTTGAAATAGACAGTTTTTGCATAAAAACTCATTCCTGGTGGAACTTCATAGCAAAGTACAAAGTTCGTTTTGGATGGACAAAGTTAGTTGAAATAGACAGTTTTTGCATGAAAACTCATTCCTGGTGGAACTTCATAGCAAAGTACAAAGTTCGTTTTGGATAGACGAATTAAGTTGAAATAGACAGTTTTTGTATGAAAACTCATTCCTGGTGGAACTTCATAGCAAAGTACAAAGTTCGAATCAGATGGACGAATTAAGTTGAAATAGACAGTTTTTGCATGAAAACTCATTCCTGGTAGAACTTCATAGCAAAGTACAAAGTTCGTTTTAGATGGACAAAGTTAGTTGAAATAGACAGTTTTTGCATGAAAACTCATTCCTGGTGGAACTTCATAGCAAAGTACAAAGTTCGTTTTGGATGGACGAATTAAGTTGAAATAGACAGTTTTTGTATGAAAACTCATTCCTGGTGGAACTTCATAGCAAAGTACAAAGTTCGTTTTGGATGGACAAAGTTAGTTGAAATAGACAGTTTTTGCATGAAAACTCATTCCTGGTGGAACTTCATAGCAAAGTACAAAGTTCGTTTTGGATGGACAAAGTTAGTTGAAATAGACAGTTTTTGCATGAAAACTCATTCCTGGTGGAACTTCATAGCAAAGTACAAAGTTCGTTTTGGATGGACAAAGTTAGTTGAAATAGACAGTTTTTGCATGAAAACTCATTCCTGGTGGAACTTCATAGCAAAGTACAAAGTTCGTTTTGGATGGACAAAGTTAGTTGAAATAGACAGTTTTTGCATGAAAACTCATTCCTGGTGGAACTTCATAGCAAAGTACAAAGTTCGTTTTGGATGGACAAAGTTAGTTGAAATAGACAGTTTTTGCATAAAAACTCATTCCTGGTGGAACTTCATAGCAAAGTACAAAGTTCGTTTTGGATGGACAAAGTTAGTTGAAATAGACAGTTTTTGCATGAAAACTCATTCCTGGTGGAACTTCATAGCAAAGTACAAAGTTCGTTTTGGATGGACAAAGTTAGTTGAAATAGACAGTTTTTGTATGAAAACTCATTCCTGGTGGAACTTCATAGCAAAGTACAAAGTTCGTTTTGGATGGACAAAGTTAGTTGAAATAGACAGTTTTTGCATGAAAACTCATTCCTGGTGGAACTTCATAGCAAAGTACAAAGTTCGTTTTGGATGGACAAAGTTAGTTGAAATAGACAGTTTTTGCATGAAAACTCATTCCTGGTGGAACTTCATAGCAAAGTACAAAGTTCGTTTTGGATGGACAAAGTTAGTTGAAATAGACAGTTTTTGCATGAAAACTCATTCCTGGTGGAACTTCATAGCAAAGTACAAAGTTCGTTTTGGATGGACAAAGTTAGTTGAAATAGACAGTTTTTGCATGAAAACTCATTCCTGGTGGAACTTCATAGCAAAGTACAAAGTTCGTTTTGGATGGATCAATTTAGTTTAAATAGACAGTTTTTGCATGAAAACTCATTCCTGGTGGAACTTCATAGCAAAATACAAAGTTCGTTTTGGATGGACGAATTAAGTTGAAATAGACAGTTTTTGCATGAAAACTCATTCCTGGTGGAACTTCATAGCAAAGTACAAAGTTCGTTTTGGATGGACGAATTAAGTTGAAATAGACAGTTTTTGCATGAAAACTCATTCCTGGTGGAACTTCATAGCAAAGTACAAAGTTCGTTTTGGATGGACAAAGTTAGTTGAAATAGACAGTTTTTGCATGAAAACTCATTCCTGGTGGAACTTCATAGCAAAGTACAAAGTTCGTTTTGGATGGACAAAGTTAGTTGAAATAGACAGTTTTTGCATGAAAACTCATTCCTGGTGGAACTTCATAGCAAAGTACAAAGTTCGTTTTGGATGGACAAAGTTAGTTGAAATAGACAGTTTTTGCATGAAAACTCATTCCTGGTGGAACTTCATAGCAAAGTACAAAGTTCGTTTTGGATGGACAAAGTTAGTTGAAATAGACAGTTTTTGCATAAAAACTCATTCCTGGTGGAACTTCATAGCAAAGTACAAAGTTCGTTTTGGATGGACAAAGTTAGTTGAAATAGACAGTTTTTGCATAAAAACTCATTCCTGGTGGAACTTCATAGCAAAGTACAAAGTTCGTTTTGGATGGACAAAGTTAGTTGAAATAGACAGTTTTTGCATGAAAACTCATTCCTGGTGGAACTTCATAGCAAAGTACAAAGTTCGTTTTGGATGGACAAAGTTAGTTGAAATAGACAGTTTTTGCATGAAAACTCATTCCTGGTGGAACTTCATAGCAAAGTACAAAGTTCGTTTTGGATGGACAAAGTTAGTTGAAATAGACAGTTTTTGCATGAAAACTCATTCCTGGTGGAACTTCATAGCAAAGTACAAAGTTCGTTTTGGATGGACGAATTAAGTTGAAATAGACAGTTTTTGCATGAAAACTCATTCCTGGTGGAACTTCATAGCAAAGTACAAAGTTCGTTTTGGATGGACAAAGTTAGTTGAAATAGACAGTTTTTGCATAAAAACTCATTCCTGGTGGAACTTCATAGCAAAGTACAAAGTTCGTTTTGGATGGACGAATTAAGTTGAAATAGACAGTTTTTGCATGAAAACTCATTCTTGGTGGAACTTCATAGCAAAGTACAAAGTTCGTTTTGGATGGACAAAGTTAGTTGAAATAGACAGTTTTTGCATGAAAACTCATTCCTGGTGGAACTTCATAGCAAAGTACAAAGTTCGTTTTGGATGGTCAAAGTTAGTTGAAATAGACAGTTTTTGCATAAAAACTCATTCCTGGTGGAACTTCATAGCAAAGTACAAAGTTCGTTTTGGATGGACGAATTAAGTTGAAATAGACAGTTTTTGCATGAAAACTCATTCCTGGTGGAACTTCATAGCAAAGTACAAAGTTCGTTTTGGATGGACGAATTAAGTTGAAATAGACAGTTTTTGTATGAAAACTCATTCCTGGTGGAACTTCATAGCAAAGTACAAAGTTCGTTTTGGATGGACAAAGTTAGTTGAAATAGACAGTTTTTGCATGAAAACTCATTCCTGGTGGAACTTCATAGCAAAGTACAAGGTTCGTTTTGGATGGATCAATTTAGTTCAAATAGACAGTTTTTGCATGAAAACTCATTCCTGGTGGAACTTCATAGCAAAGTATAAAGTTCGTTTTGGATGGACAAAGTTAGTTGTAATTAACAGTTTTTGTATGAAAACACACTTCTGGTGGAACTTCATATCAAAGTACAAGTTCGTTTTGGATGGACAAAGTTAGTTGTAATTAACAGTTTTTGTATGAAAACACACTTCTGGTGGAACTTCATATCAAAGAACAAAGTTCGAATCGGATGGACAAAGTTAGTTGTAATTAACAGTTTTTGTATGAAAACACACTTCTGGTGGAACTTCATATCAAAGTACAAAGTTCGTTTTGGATGGACAAAGTTAGTTGTAATTAACAATTTTTGTATGAAAACACACTTCTGGTGGAACTTCATATCAAAGTACAAAGTTCGTTTTGGATGGACAAAGTTAGTTGTAATTAACAGTTTTTGTATGAAAACACACTTCTGGTGGAACTTCATATCAAAGAACAAAGTTCGAATCGGATGGACAAAGTTAGTTGTAATTAACAGTTTTTGTATGAAAACACACTTCTGGTGGAACTTCATATCAAAGTACAAAGTTCGTTTTGGATGGACAAAGTTAGTTGAAATAGACAGTTTTTGCATAAAAACTCATTCCTGGTGGAACTTCATAGCAAAGTACAAAGTTCGTTTTGGATGGATCAATTTAGTGGAAATAGACAGTTTTTGCATGAAAACTCATTCCTGGTGGAACTTCATAGCAAAGTACAAAGTTCGTTTTGGATGGACAAAGTTAGTTGAAATAGACAGTTTTTGCATGAAAACTCATTCCTGGTGGAACTTCATAGCAAAGTACAAAGTTCGTTTTGGATGGACAAAGTTAGTTGAAATAGACAGTTTTTGCATGAAAACTCATTCCTGGTGGAACTTCATAGCAAAGTACAAAGTTCGTTTTGGATGGACAAAGTTAGTTGAAATAGACAGTTTTTGCATAAAAACTCATTCCTGGTGGAACTTCATAGCAAAGTACAAAGTTCGTTTTGGATGGATCAATTTAGTTGAAATAGACAGTTTTTGCATGAAAACTCATTCCTGGTGGAACTTCATAGCAAAGTACAAAGTTCGTTTTGGATGGACAAAGTTAGTTGAAATAGACAGTTTTTGCATGAAAACTCATTCCTGGTGGAACTTCATAGCAAAGTACAAAGTTCGTTTTGGATGGACGAATTAAGTTGAAATAGACAGTTTTTGCATGAAAACTCATTCCTGGTGGAACTTCATAGCAAAGTACAAAGTTCGTTTTGGATGGACAAAGTTAGTTGAAATAGACAGTTTTTGCATGAAAACTCATTCCTGGTGGAACTTCATAGCAAAGTACAAAGTTCGTTTTGGATGGACAAAGTTAGTTGAAATAGACAGTTTTTGCATAAAAACTCATTCCTGGTGGAACTTCATAGCAAAGTACAAAGTTCGTTTTGGATGGACGAATTAAGTTGAAATAGACAGTTTTTGCATGAAAACTCATTCCTGGTGGAACTTCATAGTAAAGTACAAAGTTCGTTTTGGATGGACAAAGTTAGTTGAAATAGACAGTTTTTGCATGAAAACTCATTCCAGGTGGAACTTCATAGCAAAGTACAAAGTTCGTTTTGGATGGACAAAGTTAGTTGAAATAGACAGTTTTTGCATGAAAACTCATTCCTGGTGGAACTTCATAGCAAAGTACAAAGTTCGTTTTGGATGGACGAATTAAGTTGAAATAGACAGTTTTTGCATGAAAACTCATTCCTGGTGGAACTTCATAGCAAAGTACAAAGTTCGTTTTGGATGGATCAATTTAGTTGAAATAGACAGTTTTTGCATGAAAACTCATTCCTGGTGGAACTTCATAGCAAAGTACAAAGTTCGTTTTGGATGGACAAAGTTAGTTGAAATAGACAGTTTTTGCATGAAAACTCATTCCTGGTGGAACTTCATAGCAAAGTACAAAGTTCGTTTTGGATGGACAAAGTTAGTTGAAATAGACAGTTTTTGCATAAAAACTCATTCCTGGTGGAACTTCATAGCAAAGTACAAAGTTCGTTTTGGATGGACGAATTAAGTTGAAATAGACAGTTTTTGCATGAAAACTCATTCCTGGTGGAACTTCATAGCAAAGTACAAAGTTCGTTTTGGATGGACGAATTAAGTTGAAATAGACAGTTTTTGCATAAAAACTCATTCCTGGTGGAACTTCATAGCAAAGTACAAAGTTCGTTTTGGATGGATCAATTTAGTTGAAATAGGCAGTTTTTGCATGAAAACTCATTCCTGGTGGAACTTCATAGCAAAGTACAAAGTTCGTTTTGGATGGACAAAGTTAGTTGAAATAGACAGTTTTTGCATGAAAACTCATTCCTGGTGTAACTTCATAGCAAAGTACAAAGTTCGTTTTGGATGGACAAAGTTAGTTGAAATAGACAGTTTTTGCATAAAAACTCATTCCTGGTGGAACTTCATAGCAAAGTACAAAGTTTGTTTTGGAAGGACGAATTAAGTTGAAATAGACAGTTTTTGTATGAAAACTCATTCCTGGTGGAACTTCATAGCAAAGTACAAAGTTCGTTTTGGATGGACAAAGTTAGTTGAAATAGACAGTTTTTGCATGAAAACTCATTCCTGGTGGAACTTCATAGCAAAGTACAAGGTTCGTTTTGGATGGATCAATTTAGTTCAAATAGACAGTTTTTGCATGAAAACTCATTCCTGGTGGAACTTCATAGCAAAGTATAAAGTTCGTTTTGGATGGACAAAGTTAGTTGTAATTAACAGTTTTTGTATGAAAACACACTTCTGGTGGAACTTCATATCAAAGTACAAGTTCGTTTTGGATGGACAAAGTTAGTTGTAATTAACAGTTTTTGTATGAAAACACACTTCTGGTGGAACTTCATATCAAAGAACAAAGTTCGAATCGGATGGACAAAGTTAGTTGTAATTAACAGTTTTTGTATGAAAACACACTTCTGGTGGAACTTCATATCAAAGTACAAAGTTCGTTTTGGATGGACAAAGTTAGTTGTAATTAACAGTTTTTGTATGAAAACACACTTCTGGTGGAACTTCATATCAAAGTACAAAGTTCGTTTTGGATGGACAAAGTTAGTTGTAATTAACAGTTTTTGTATGAAAACACACTTCTGGTGGAACTTCATATCAAAGAACAAAGTTCGAATCGGATGGACAAAGTTAGTTGTAATTAACAGTTTTTGTATGAAAACACACTTCTGGTGGAACTTCATATCAAAGTACAAAGTTCGTTTTGGATGGACAAAGTTAGTTGAAATAGACAGTTTTTGCATAAAAACTCATTCCTGGTGGAACTTCATAGCAAAGTACAAAGTTCGTTTTGGATGGATCAATTTAGTGGAAATAGACAGTTTTTGCATGAAAACTCATTCCTGGTGGAACTTCATAGCAAAGTACAAAGTTCGTTTTGGATGGACAAAGTTAGTTGAAATAGACAGTTTTTGCATGAAAACTCATTCCTGGTGGAACTTCATAGCAAAGTACAAAGTTCGTTTTGGATGGACAAAGTTAGTTGAAATAGACAGTTTTTGCATGAAAACTCATTCCTGGTGGAACTTCATAGCAAAGTACAAAGTTCGTTTTGGATGGACAAAGTTAGTTGAAATAGACAGTTTTTGCATGAAAACTCATTCCTGGTGGAACTTCATAGCAAAGTACAAAGTTCGTTTTGGATGGACGAATTAAGTTGAAATAGACAGTTTTTGCATGAAAACTCATTCCTGGTGGAACTTCATAGCAAAGTACAAAGTTCGTTTTGGATGGACAAAGTTAGTTGAAATAGACAGTTTTTGCATAAAAACTCATTCCTGGTGGAACTTCATAGCAAAGTACAAAGTTCGTTTTGGATGGACGAATTAAGTTGAAATAGACAGTTTTTGCATGAAAACTCATTCCTGGTGGAACTTCATAGTAAAGTACAAAGTTCGTTTTGGATGGACAAAGTTAGTTGAAATAGACAGTTTTTGCATGAAAACTCATTCCAGGTGGAACTTCATAGCAAAGTACAAAGTTCGTTTTGGATGGACAAAGTTAGTTGAAATAGACAGTTTTTGCATGAAAACTCATTCTTGGTGGAACTTCATAGCAAAGTACAAAGTTCGTTTTGGATGGACAAAGTTAGTTGAAATAGACAGTTTTTGCATGAAAACTCATTCCTGGTGGAACTTCATAGCAAAGTACAAAGTTCGTTTTGGATGGACAAAGTTAGTTGAAATAGACAGTTTTTGCATAAAAACTCATTCCTGGTGGAACTTCATAGCAAAGTACAAAGTTCGTTTTGGATGGACGAATTAAGTTGAAATAGACAGTTTTTGCATGAAAACTCATTCCTGGTGGAACTTCATAGCAAAGTACAAAGTTCGTTTTGGATGGACGAATTAAGTTGAAATAGACAGTTTTTGTATGAAAACTCATTCCTGGTGGAACTTCATAGCAAAGTACAAAGTTCGTTTTGGATGGACAAAGTTAGTTGAAATAGACAGTTTTTGCATGAAAACTCATTCCTGGTGGAACTTCATAGCAAAGTACAAGGTTCGTTTTGGATGGATCAATTTAGTTCAAATAGACAGTTTTTGCATGAAAACTCATTCCTGGTGGAACTTCATAGCAAAGTATAAAGTTCGTTTTGGATGGACAAAGTTAGTTGTAATTAACAGTTTTTGTATGAAAACACACTTCTGGTGGAACTTCATATCAAAGTACAAGTTCGTTTTGGATGGACAAAGTTAGTTGTAATTAACAGTTTTTGTATGAAAACACACTTCTGGTGGAACTTCATATCAAAGAACAAAGTTCGAATCGGATGGACAAAGTTAGTTGTAATTAACAGTTTTTGTATGAAAACACACTTCTGGTGGAACTTCATATCAAAGTACAAAGTTCGTTTTGGATGGACAAAGTTAGTTGTAATTAACAATTTTTGTATGAAAACACACTTCTGGTGGAACTTCATATCAAAGTACAAAGTTCGTTTTGGATGGACAAAGTTAGTTGTAATTAACAGTTTTTGTATGAAAACACACTTCTGGTGGAACTTCATATCAAAGAACAAAGTTCGAATCGGATGGACAAAGTTAGTTGTAATTAACAGTTTTTGTATGAAAACACACTTCTGGTGGAACTTCATATCAAAGTACAAAGTTCGTTTTGGATGGACAAAGTTAGTTGAAATAGACAGTTTTTGCATAAAAACTCATTCCTGGTGGAACTTCATAGCAAAGTACAAAGTTCGTTTTGGATGGATCAATTTAGTGGAAATAGACAGTTTTTGCATGAAAACTCATTCCTGGTGGAACTTCATAGCAAAGTACAAAGTTCGTTTTGGATGGACAAAGTTAGTTGAAATAGACAGTTTTTGCATGAAAACTCATTCCTGGTGGAACTTCATAGCAAAGTACAAAGTTCGTTTTGGATGGACAAAGTTAGTTGAAATAGACAGTTTTTGCATGAAAACTCATTCCTGGTGGAACTTCATAGCAAAGTACAAAGTTCGTTTTGGATGGACAAAGTTAGTTGAAATAGACAGTTTTTGCATAAAAACTCATTCCTGGTGGAACTTCATAGCAAAGTACAAAGTTCGTTTTGGATGGATCAATTTAGTTGAAATAGACAGTTTTTGCATGAAAACTCATTCCTGGTGGAACTTCATAGCAAAGTACAAAGTTCGTTTTGGATGGACAAAGTTAGTTGAAATAGACAGTTTTTGCATGAAAACTCATTCCTGGTGGAACTTCATAGCAAAGTACAAAGTTCGTTTTGGATGGACGAATTAAGTTGAAATAGACAGTTTTTGCATGAAAACTCATTCCTGGTGGAACTTCATAGCAAAGTACAAAGTTCGTTTTGGATGGACAAAGTTAGTTGAAATAGACAGTTTTTGCATGAAAACTCATTCCTGGTGGAACTTCATAGCAAAGTACAAAGTTCGTTTTGGATGGACAAAGTTAGTTGAAATAGACAGTTTTTGCATAAAAACTCATTCCTGGTGGAACTTCATAGCAAAGTACAAAGTTCGTTTTGGATGGACGAATTAAGTTGAAATAGACAGTTTTTGCATGAAAACTCATTCCTGGTGGAACTTCATAGTAAAGTACAAAGTTCGTTTTGGATGGACAAAGTTAGTTGAAATAGACAGTTTTTGCATGAAAACTCATTCCAGGTGGAACTTCATAGCAAAGTACAAAGTTCGTTTTGGATGGACAAAGTTAGTTGAAATAGACAGTTTTTGCATGAAAACTCATTCCTGGTGGAACTTCATAGCAAAGTACAAAGTTCGTTTTGGATGGACGAATTAAGTTGAAATAGACAGTTTTTGCATGAAAACTCATTCCTGGTGGAACTTCATAGCAAAGTACAAAGTTCGTTTTGGATGGATCAATTTAGTTGAAATAGACAGTTTTTGCATGAAAACTCATTCCTGGTGGAACTTCATAGCAAAGTACAAAGTTCGTTTTGGATGGACAAAGTTAGTTGAAATAGACAGTTTTTGCATGAAAACTCATTCCTGGTGGAACTTCATAGCAAAGTACAAAGTTCGTTTTGGATGGACAAAGTTAGTTGAAATAGACAGTTTTTGCATAAAAACTCATTCCTGGTGGAACTTCATAGCAAAGTACAAAGTTCGTTTTGGATGGACGAATTAAGTTGAAATAGACAGTTTTTGCATGAAAACTCATTCCTGGTGGAACTTCATAGCAAAGTACAAAGTTCGTTTTGGATGGACGAATTAAGTTGAAATAGACAGTTTTTGCATAAAAACTCATTCCTGGTGGAACTTCATAGCAAAGTACAAAGTTCGTTTTGGATGGATCAATTTAGTTGAAATAGGCAGTTTTTGCATGAAAACTCATTCCTGGTGGAACTTCATAGCAAAGTACAAAGTTCGTTTTGGATGGACAAAGTTAGTTGAAATAGACAGTTTTTGCATGAAAACTCATTCCTGGTGGAACTTCATAGCAAAGTACAAAGTTCGTTTTGGATGGACAAAGTTAGTTGAAATAGACAGTTTTTGCATGAAAACTCATTCCTGGTGGAACTTCATAGCAAAGTACAAAGTTCGTTTTGGATGGACAAAGTTAGTTGAAATAGACAGTTTTTGCATGAAAACTCATTCCTGGTGGAACTTCATAGCAAAGTACAAAGTTCGTTTTGGATGGACAAAGTTAGTTGAAATAGACAGTTTTTGCATAAAAACTCATTCCTGGTGGAACTTCATAGCAAAGTACAAAGTTCGTTTTGGATGGACGAATTAAGTTGAAATAGACAGTTTTTGCATGAAAACTCATTCCTGGTGGAACTTCATAGCAAAGTACAAAGTTCGTTTTGGATGGATCAATTTAGTTGAAATAGACAGTTTTTGCATGAAAACTCATTCCTGGTGGAACTTCATAGCAAAGTACAAAGTTCGTTTTGGATGGACAAAGTTAGTTGAAATAGACAGTTTTTGCATGAAAACTCATTCCTGGTGGAACTTCATAGCAAAGTACAAAGTTCGTTTTGGATGGACAAAGTTAGTTGAAATAGACAGTTTTTGCATAAAAACTCATTCCTGGTGGAACTTCATAGCAAAGTACAAAGTTCGTTTTGGATGGACAAAGTTAGTTGAAATAGACAGTTTTTGCATGAAAACTCATTCCTGGTGGAACTTCATAGCAAAGTACAAAGTTCGTTTTGGATGGACAAAGTTAGTTGAAATAGACAGTTTTTGCATAAAAACTCATTCCTGGTGGAACTTCATAGCAAAGTACAAAGTTCGTTTTGGATGGACAAAGTTAGTTGAAATAGACAGTTTTTGCATGAAAACTCATTCCTGGTGGAACTTCATAGCAAAGTACAAAGTTCGTTTTGGATGGACAAAGTTAGTTGAAATAGACAGTTTTTGCATGAAAACTCATTCCTGGTGGAACTTCATAGCAAAGTACAAAGTTCGTTTTGGATGGACAAAGTTAGTTGAAATAGACAGTTTTTGCATGAAAACTCATTCCTGGTGGAACTTCATAGCAAAGTACAAAGTTCGTTTTGGATGGACAAAGTTAGTTGAAATAGACAGTTTTTGTATGAAAACTCATTCCTGGTGGAACTTCATAGCAAAGTACAAAGTTCGTTTTGGATGGATCAATTTAGTTGAAATAGACAGTTTTTGCATGAAAACTCATTCCTGGTGGAACTTCATAGCAAAGTACAAAGTTCGTTTTGGATGGATCAATTTAGTTGAAATAGACAGTTTTTGCATGAAAACTCATTCCTGGTGGAACTTCATAGCAAAGTACAAAGTTCGTTTTGGATGGACAAAGTTAGTTGAAATAGACAGTTTTTGCATAAAAACTCATTCCTGGTGGAACTTCATAGCAAAGTACAAAGTTCGTTTTGGATGGACGAATTAAGTTGAAATAGACAGTTTTTGCATGAAAACTCATTCCTGGTGGAACTTCATAGCAAAGTACAAAGTTCGTTTTGGATGGATCAATTTAGTTGAAATAGACAGTTTTTGCATGAAAACTCATTCCTGGTGGAACTTCATAGCAAAGTACAAAGTTCGTTTTGGATGGATCAATTTAGTTGAAATAGACAGTTTTTGCATGAAAACTCATTCCTGGTGGAACTTCATAGCAAAGTACAAAGTTCGTTTTGGATGGACAAAGTTAGTTGAAATAGACAGTTTTTGCATAAAAACTCATTCCTGGTGGAACTTCATAGCAAAGTACAAAGTTCGTTTTGGATGGACGAATTAAGTTGAAATAGACAGTTTTTGCATAAAAACTCATTCCTGGTGGAACTTCATAGCAAAGTACAAAGTTCGTTTTGGATGGATCAATTTAGTTGAAATAGGCAGTTTTTGCATGAAAACTCATTCCTGGTGGAACTTCATAGCAAAGTACAAAGTTCGTTTTGGATGGACAAAGTTAGTTGAAATAGACAGTTTTTGCATGAAAACTCATTCCTGGTGGAACTTCATAGCAAAGTACAAAGTTCGTTTTGGATGGACAAAGTTAGTTGAAATAGACAGTTTTTGCATGAAAACTCATTCCTGGTGGAACTTCATAGCAAAGTACAAAGTTCGTTTTGGATGGACAAAGTTAGTTGAAATAGACAGTTTTTGCATAAAAACTCATTCCTGGTGGAACTTCATAGCAAAGTACAAAGTTCGTTTTGGATGGACAAAGTTAGTTGAAATAGACAGTTTTTGCATGAAAACTCATTCCTGGTGGAACTTCATAGCAAAGTACAAAGTTCGTTTTGGATGGATCAATTTAGTTGAAATAGACAGTTTTTGCATGAAAACTCATTCCTGGTGGAACTTCATAGCAAAGTACAAAGTTCGTTTTGGATGGATCAATTTAGTTGAAATAGACAGTTTTTGCATGAAAACTCATTCCTGGTGGAACTTCATAGCAAAGTACAAAGTTCGTTTTGGATGGACAAAGTTAGTTGAAATAGACAGTTTTTGCATAAAAACTCATTCCTGGTGGAACTTCATAGCAAAGTACAAAGTTCGTTTTGGATGGACGAATTAAGTTGAAATAGACAGTTTTTGCATAAAAACTCATTCCTGGTGGAACTTCATAGCAAAGTACAAAGTTCGTTTTGGATGGATCAATTTAGTTGAAATAGGCAGTTTTTGCATGAAAACTCATTCCTGGTGGAACTTCATAGCAAAGTACAAAGTTCGTTTTGGATGGACAAAGTTAGTTGAAATAGACAGTTTTTGCATGAAAACTCATTCCTGGTGGAACTTCATAGCAAAGTACAAAGTTCGTTTTGGATGGACAAAGTTAGTTGAAATAGACAGTTTTTGCATAAAAACTCATTCCTGGTGGAACTTCATAGCAAAGTACAAAGTTCGTTTTGGATGGACAAAGTTAGTTGAAATAGACAGTTTTTGCATGAAAACTCATTCCTGGTGGAACTTCATAGCAAAGTACAAAGTTCGTTTTGGATGGACAAAGTTAGTTGAAATAGACAGTTTTTGCATGAAAACTCATTCCTGGTGGAACTTCATAGCAAAGTACAAAGTTCGTTTTTAATGGACAAAGTTAGTTGAAATAGACAGTTTTTGCATAAAAACTCATTCCTGGTGGAACTTCATAGCAAAGTACAAAGTTCGTTTTGGATGGACAAAGTTAGTTGAAATAGACAGTTTTTGCATGAAAACTCATTCCTGGTGGAACTTCATAGCAAAGTACAAAGTTCGTTTTGGATGGACAAAGTTAGTTGAAATAGACAGTTTTTGCATGAAAACTCATTCCTGGTGGAACTTCATAGCAAAGTACAAAGTTCGTTTTGGATGGACAAAGTTAGTTGAAATAGACAGTTTTTGCATAAAAACTCATTCCTGGTGGAACTTCATAGCAAAGTACAAAGTTCGTTTTGGATGGACAAAGTTAGTTGAAATAGACAGTTTTTGCATGAAAACTCATTCCTGGTGGAACTTCATAGCAAAGTACAAAGTTCGTTTTGGATGGACAAAGTTAGTTGAAATAGACAGTTTTTGCATAAAAACTCATTCCTGGTGGAACTTCATAGCAAAGTACAAAGTTCGTTTTGGATGGACAAAGTTAGTTGAAATAGACAGTTTTTGCATAAAAACTCATTCCTGGTGGAACTTCATAGCAAAGTACAAAGTTCGTTTTGGATGGATCAATTTAGTTGAAATAGACAGTTTTTGCATGAAAACTCATTCCTGGTAGAACTTCATAGCAAAGTACAAAGTTCGTATCGGATGGACGAATTTAGTTGAAATAGACAGTTTTTGCATGAAAACTCATTCCTGGTGGAACTTCATAGCAAAGTACAAAATTCGTTTCGGATGGATCAATTTAGTTGAAATAGACAGTTCTTGCATGAAAACTCATTCCTGGTGGAACTTCATAGCAAAGTACAAAGTTCGTTTTGGATGGACAAAGTTAGTTGAAATAGACAGTTTTTGCATGAAAACTCATTCCTGGTGGAACTTCATAGCAAAGTACAAAGTTCGTTTTGGATGGATCAATTTAGTTGAAATAGACAGTTTTTGCATGAAAACTCATTCCTGGTGGAACTTCATAGCAAAGTACAAAGTTCGTTTTGGATGGACGAATTAAGTTGAAATAGACAGTTTTTGCATAAAAACTCATTCCTGGTGGAACTTCATAGCAAAGTACAAAGTTCGTTTTGGATGGACAAAGTTAGTTGAAATAGACAGTTTTTGCATGAAAACTCATTCCTGGTGGAACTTCATAGCAAAGTACAAAGTTCGTTTTGGATGGACGAATTAAGTTGAAATAGACAGTTTTTGCATAAAAACTCATTCCTGGTGGAACTTCATAGCAAAGTACAAAGTTCGTTTTGGATGGATCAATTTAGTTGAAATAGGCAGTTTTTGCATGAAAACTCATTCTTGGTGGAACTTCATAGCAAAGTACAAAGTTCGTTTTGGATGGACAAAGTTAGTTGAAATAGACAGTTTTTGCATGAAAACTCATTCCTGGTGGAACTTCATATCAAAGTACAAAGTTCGTTTTGGATGGACAAAGTTAGTTGAAATAGACAGTTTTTGCATGAAAACTCATTCCTGGTGGAACTTCATAGCAAAGTACAAAGTTCGTTTTGGATGGACAAAGTTAGTTGAAATAGACAGTTTTTGCATGAAAACTCATTCCTGGTGGAACTTCATAGCAAAGTACAAAGTTCGTTTTGGATGGACAAAGTTAGTTGAAATAGACAGTTTTTGCATGAAAACTCATTCCTGGTGGAACTTCATAGCAAAGTACAAAGTTCGTTTTGGATGGACGAATTAAGTTGAAATAGACAGTTTTTGCATAAAAACTCATTCCTGGTGGAACTTCATAGCAAAGTACAAAGTTCGTTTTGGATGGATCAATTTAGTTGAAATAGGCAGTTTTTGCATGAAAACTCATTCCTGGTGGAACTTCATAGCAAAGTACAAAGTTCGTTTTGGATGGACAAAGTTAGTTGAAATAGACAGTTTTTGCATGAAAACTCATTCCTGGTGGAACTTCATAGCAAAGTACAAAGTTCGTTTTGGATGGACAAAGTTAGTTGAAATAGACAGTTTTTGCATGAAAACTCATTCCTGGTGGAACTTCATAGCAAAGTACAAAGTTCGTTTTGGATGGACGAATTAAGTTGAAATAGACAGTTTTTGCATAAAAACTCATTCCTGGTGGAACTTCATAGCAAAGTACAAAGTTCGTTTTGGATGGATCAATTTAGTTGAAATAGGCAGTTTTTGCATGAAAACTCATTCCTGGTGGAACTTCATAGCAAAGTACAAAGTTCGTTTTGGATGGACAAAGTTAGTTGAAATAGACAGTTTTTGCATGAAAACTCATTCCTGGTGGAACTTCATAGCAAAGTACAAAGTTCGTTTTGGATGGACAAAGTTAGTTGAAATAGACAGTTTTTGCATGAAAACTCATTCCTGGTGGAACTTCATAGCAAAGTACAAAGTTCGTTTTGGATGGACGAATTAAGTTGAAATAGACAGTTTTTGCATAAAAACTCATTCCTGGTGGAACTTCATAGCAAAGTACAAAGTTCGTTTTGGATGGATCAATTTAGTTGAAATAGGCAGTTTTTGCATGAAAACTCATTCCTGGTGGAACTTCATAGCAAAGTACAAAGTTCGTTTTGGATGGACAAAGTTAGTTGAAATAGACAGTTTTTGCATGAAAACTCATTCCTGGTGGAACTTCATAGCAAAGTACAAAGTTCGTTTTGGATGGACAAAGTTAGTTGAAATAGACAGTTTTTGCATGAAAACTCATTCCTGGTGGAACTTCATAGCAAAGTACAAAGTTCGTTTTGGATGGACAAAGTTAGTTGAAATAGACAGTTTTTGCATGAAAACTCATTCCTGGTGGAACTTCATAGCAAAGTACAAAGTTCGTTTTGGATGGACAAAGTTAGTTGAAATAGACAGTTTTTGCATGAAAACTCATTCCTGGTGGAACTTCATAGCAAAGTACAAAGTTCGTTTTGGATGGATCAATTTAGTTGAAAAAGACAGTTTTTGCATGAAAACTCATTCCTGGTGGAACTTCATAGCAAAGTACAAAGTTCGTTTTGGATGGACAAAGTTAGTTGAAATAGACAGTTTTTGCATGAAAACTCATTCCTGGTGGAACTTCATAGCAAAGTACAAAGTTCGTTTTGGATGGACAAAGTTAGTTGAAATAGATAATTTTTGCATGAAAACTCATTCCTGGTGGAACTTCATAGCAATGTACAAAGTTCGTTTTGGATGGACGAATTAAGTTGAAATAGACAGTTTTTGCATAAAAACTCATTCCTGGTGGAACTTCATAGCAAAGTACAAAGTTCGTTTTGGATGGATCAATTTAGTTGAAATAGACAGTTTTTGCATGAAAACTCATTCCTGGTGGAACTTCATAGCAAAGTACAAAGTTCGTTTTGGATGGACGAATTAAGTTGAAATAGACAGTTTTTGCATAAAAACTCATTCCTGGTGGAACTTCATAGCAAAGTACAAAGTTCGTTTTGGATGGACGAATTAAGTTGAAATAGACAGTTTTTGCATAAAAACTCATTCCTGGTGGAACTTCATAGCAAAGTACAAAGTTCGTTTTGGATGGATCAATTTAGTTGAAATAGACAGGTTTTGCATGAAAACTCATTCCTGGTGGAACTTCATAGCAAAGTACAAAGTTCGTTTTGGATGGACGAATTAAGTTGAAATAGACAGTTTTTGCATGAAAACTCATTCCTGGTGGAACTTCATAGCAAAGTACAAAGTTCGTTTTGGATGGACAAAGTTAGTTGAAATAGACAGTTTTTGCATGAAAACTCATTCCTGGTGGAACTTCATAGCAAAGTACAAAGTTCGTTTTGGATGGACAAAGTTAGTTGAAATAGACAGTTTTTGCATGAAAACTCATTCCTGGTGGAACTTCATAGCAAAGTACAAAGTTCGTTTTGGATGGACAAAGTTAGTTGAAATAGACAGTTTTTGCATGAAAACTCATTCCTGGTGGAACTTCATAGCAAAGTACAAAGTTCGTTTTGGATGGACGAATTAAGTTGAAATAGACAGTTTTTGCATAAAAACTCATTCCTGGTGGAACTTCATAGCAAAGTACAAAGTTCGTTTTGGATGGATCAATTTAGTTGAAATAGACAGTTTTTGCATGAAAACTCATTCCTGGTGGAACTTCATAGCAAAGTACAAAGTTCGTTTTGGATGGATCAATTTAGTTGAAATAGACAGTTTTTGCATGAAAACTCATTCCTGGTGGAACTTCATAGCAAAGTACAAAGTTCGTTTTGGATGGATCAATTTAGTTGAAATAGACAGTTTTTGCATGAAAACTCATTCCTGGTGGAACTTCATAGCAAAGTACAAAGTTCGTTTTGGATGGACAAAGTTAGTTGAAATAGACAGTTTTTGCATGAAATCTCATTCCTGGTGGAACTTCATAGCAAAGTACAAAGTTCGTTTTGGATGGACGAATTAAGTTGAAATAGACAGTTTTTGCATGAAAACTCATTCCTGGTGGAACTTCATAGCAAAGTACAAAGTTCGTTTTGGATGGACGAATTAAGTTGAAATAGACAGTTTTTGCATAAAAACTCATTCCTGGTGGAACTTCATAGCAAAGTACAAAGTTCGTTTTGGATGGACAAAGTTAATTGAAATAGACAGTTTTTGCATGAAAACTCATTCCTGGTGGAACTTCATAGCAAAGTACAAAGTTCGTTTTGGATGGACAAAGTTAGTTGAAATAGACAGTTTTTGCATGAAAACTCATTCCTGGTGGAACTTCATAGCAAAGTACAAAGTTCGTTTTGGATGGACAAAGTTAATTGAAATAGACAGTTTTTGCATGAAAACTCATTCCTGGTGGAACTTCATAGCAAAGTACAAAGTTCGTTTTGGATGGACAAAGTTAGTTGAAATAGACAGTTTTTGCATGAAAACTCATTCCTGGTGGAACTTCATAGCAAAGTACAAAGTTCGTTTTGGATGGATCAATTTAGTTGAAATAGACAGTTTTTGCATGAAAACTCATTCCTGGTGGAATTTCATAGCAAAGTACAAAGTTCGTTTTGGATGGATCAATTTAGTTGAAATAGACAGTTTTTGCATGAAAACTCATTCCTGGTGGAACTTCATAGCAAAGTACAAAGTTCGTTTTGGATGGACAAAGTTAGTTGAAATAGACAGTTTTTGCATGAAAACTCATTCCTGGTGGAACTTCATAGCAAAGTACAAAGTTCGTTTTGGATGGACAAAGTTAGTTGAAATAGACAGTTTTTGCATGAAAACTCATTCCTGGTGGAACTTCATAGCAAAGTACAAAGTTCGTTTTGGATGGATCAATTTAGTTGAAATAGACAGTTTTTGCATGAAAACTCATTCCTGGTGGAACTTCATAGCAAAGTACAAAGTTCGTTTTGGATGGACAAAGTTAGTTGAAATAGACAGTTTTTGCATGAAAACTCATTCCTGGTGGAACTTCATAGCAAAGTACAAAGTTCGTTTTGGATGGATCAATTTAGTTGAAATAGGCAGTTTTTGCATGAAAACTCATTCCTGGTGGAACTTCATAGCAAAGTACAAAGTTCGTTTTGGATGGACAAAGTTAGTTGAAATAGACAGTTTTTGCATGAAAACTCATTCCTGGTGGAACTTCATAGCAAAGTACAAAGTTCGTTTTGGATGGACAAAGTTAGTTGAAATAGACAGTTTTTGCATGAAAACTCATTCCTGGTGGAACTTCATAGCAAAGTACAAAGTTCGTTTTGGATGGACAAAGTTAGTTGAAATAGACAGTTTTTGCATGAAAACTCATTCCTGGTGGAACTTCATAGCAAAGTACAAAGTTCGTTTTGGATAGACAAAGTTAGTTGAAATAGACAGTTTTTGCATGAAAACTCATTCCTGGTGGAACTTCATAGCAAAGTACAAGCTTCGTTTTGGATGGACAAAGTTAGTTGAAATAGACAGTTTTTGCATGAAAACTCATTCCTGGTGGAACTTCATAGCAAAGTACAAAGTTCGTTTTGGATGGACAAAGTTAGTTGAAATAGACAGTTTTTGCATAAAAACTCATTCCTGGTGGAACTTCATAGCAAAGTACAAAGTTCGTTTTGGATGGACGAATTAAGTTGAAATAGACAGTTTTTGCATAAAAACTCATTCCTGGTGGAACTTCATAGCAAAGTACAAAGTTCGTGTTGGATGGATCAATTTAGTTGAAATAGACAGTTTTTGCATGAAAACTCATTCCTGGTGGAACTTCATAGCAAAGTACAAAGTTCGTTTTGGATGGACAAAGTTAGTTGAAATAGACAGTTTTTGCATAAAAACTCATTCCTGGTGGAACTTCATAGCAAAGTACAAAGTTCGTTTTGGATGGACGAATTAAGTTGAAATAGACAGTTTTTGCATAAAAACTCATTCCTGGTGGAACTTCATAGCAAAGTACAAAGTTCGTGTTGGATGGACAAAGTTAGTTGAAATAGACAGTTTTTGCATAAAAACTCATTGCTGGTGGAACTTCATAGCAAAGTACAAAGTTCGTTTTGGATGGACAAAGTTAGTTGAAATAGACAGTTTTTGCATAAAAACTCATTCCTGGTGGAACTTCATAGCAAAGTACAAAGTTCGTGTTGGATGGACAAAGTTAGTTGAAATAGACAGTTTTTGCATAAAAACTCATTCCTGGTGGAACTTCATAGCAAAGTACAAAGTTCGTTTTGGATGGACGAATTAAGTTGAAATAGACAGTTTTTGCATAAAAACTCATTCCTGGTGGAACTTCATAGCAAAGTACAAAGTTCGTGTTGGATGGATCAATTTAGTTCAAAAAGACAGTTTTTGCATGAAAACTCATTCCTGGTGGAACTTCATAGCAAAGTATAAAGTTCGTTTTGGATGGACAAAGTTAGTTGAAATAGACAGTTTTTGCATGAAAACTCATTCCTGGTGGAACTTCATAGCAAAGTACAAAGTTCGTTTTGGATGGACGAATTAAGTTGAAATAGACAGTTTTTGCATAAAAACTCATTCCTGGTGGAACTTCATAGCAAAGTACAAAGTTCGTGTTGGATGGATCAATTTAGTTGAAATAGACAGTTTTTGCATGAAAACTCATTCCTGGTGGAACTTCATAGCAAAGTACAAAGTTCGTTTTGGATGGACAAAGTTAGTTGAAATAGACAGTTTTTGCATGAAAACTCATTCCTGGTGGAACTTCATAGCAAAGTACAAAGTTCGTTTTGGATGGATCAATTTAGTTGAAATAGACAGTTTTTGCATGAAAACTCATTCCTGGTGGAACTTCATAGCAAAGTACAAAGTTCGTTTTGGATGGACAAAGTTAGTTGAAATAGACAGTTTTTGCATGAAAACTCATTCCTGGTGGAACTTCATAGCAAAGTACAAAGTTCGTTTTGGATGGACAAAGTTAGTTGAAATAGACAGTTTTTGCATAAAAACTCATTCCTGGTGGAACTTCATAGCAAAGTACAAAGTTCGTTTTGGATGGACAAAGTTAGTTGAAATAGACAGTTTTTGCATGAAAACTCATTCCTGGTGGAACTTCATAGCAAAGTACAAAGTTCGTTTTGGATGGACAAATTAAGTTGAAATAGACAGTTTTTGCATGAAAACTCATTCCTGGTGGAACTTCATAGCAAAGTACAAAGTTCGTTTTGGATGGACGAATTAAGTTGAAATAGACAGTTTTTGTATGAAAACTCATTCCTGGTGGAACTTCATAGCAAAGTACAAAGTTCGTTTTGGATGGACAAAGTTAGTTGAAATAGACAGTTTTTGCATGAAAACTCATTCCAGGTGGAACTTCATAGCAAAGTACAAAGTTCGTTTTGGATGGACGAATTAAGTTGAAATAGACAGTTTTTGTATGAAAACTCATTCCTGGTGGAACTTCATAGCAAAGTACAAAGTTCGTTTTGGATGGACAAAGTTAGTTGAAATAGACAGTTTTTGCATGAAAACTCATTCCTGGTGGAACTTCATAGCAAAGTACAAAGTTCGTTTTGGATGGACGAATTAAGTTGAAATAGACAGTTTTTGTATGAAAACTCATTCCTGGTGGAACTTCATAGCAAAGTACAAAGTTCGTTTTGGATGGACAAAGTTAGTTGAAATAGACAGTTTTTGCATGAAAACTCATTCCAGGTGGAACTTCATAGCAAAGTACAAAGTTCGTTTTGGATGGACAAAGTTAGTTGAAATAGACAGTTTTTGCATAAAAACTCATTCCTGGTGGAACTTCATAGCAAAGTACAAAGTTCGTTTTGGATGGACGAATTAGGTTGAAATAGACAGTTTTTGTATGAAAACTCATTCCTGGTGGAACTTCATAGCAAAGTACAAAGTTCGTTTTGGATGGATCAATTTAGTTGAAATAGACAGTTTTTGCATGAAAACTCATTCCTGGTGGAACTTCATAGCAAAGTACAAAGTTCGTTTTGGATGGACAAAGTTAGTTGTAATTAACAGTTTTTGCATGAAAACTCATTCCTGGTGGAACTTCATAGCAAAGTACAAAGTTCGTTTTGGATGGACAAAGTTAGTTGTAATTAACAGCTTTTTTATGAAAACACACTTCTGGTGGAACTTCATAGCAAAGTACAAAGTTCGTTTTGGATGGACAAAGTTAGTTGTAATTAACAGTTTTTGTATGAAAACACACTTCTGGTGGAACTTCATATCAAAGTACAAAGTTCGAATCGGATCGACAAAGTTAGTTGTAATTAACAGTTTTTGTATGAAAACACACTTCTGGTGGAACTTCATATCAAAGTACAAAGTTCGTTTTGGATGGACAAAGTTAGTTGTAATTAACAGTTTTTGTATGAAAACACACTTCTGGTGGAACTTCATATCAAAGTACAAAGTTCGTTTTGGATGGACAAAGTTAGTTGTAATTAACAGTTTTTGTATGAAAACACACTTCTGGTGGAACTTCATAGCAAAGTACAAAGTTCGTTTTGGATGGACGAATTAAGTTGAAATAGAAAGTTTTTGTATGAAAACTCATTCCTGGTGGAACTTCATAGTAAAGTACAAAGTTCGTTTTGGATGGACAAAGTTAGTTGAAATAGACAGTTTTTGCATGAAAACTCATTCCAGGTGGAACTTCATAGCAAAGTACAAAGTTCGTTTTGGATGGACAAAGTTAGTTGAAATAGACAGTTTTTGCATGAAAACTCATTCCTGGTGGAACTTCATAGCAAAGTACAAAGTTCGTTTTGGATGGACGAATTAAGTTGAAATAGACAGTTTTTGTATGAAAACTCATTCCTGGTGGAACTTCATAGCAAAGTACAAAGTTCGTTTTGGATGGACGAATTAAGTTGAAATAGACAGTTTTTGCATAAAAACTCATTCCTGGTGGAACTTCATAGCAAAGTACAAAGTTCGTTTTGGATGGATCAATTTAGTTGAAATAGACAGTTTTTGCATGAAAACTCATTCCTGGTGGAACTTCATAGCAAAGTACAAAGTTCGTTTTGGATGGACGAATTAAGTTGAAATAGACAGTTTTTGCATGAAAACTCATTCCTGGTGGAACTTCATAGCAAAGTACAAAGTTCGTTTTGGATGGACAAAGTTAGTTGAAATAGACAGTTTTTGCATGAAAACTCATTCCTGGTGGAACTTCATAGCAAAGTACAAAGTTCGTTTTGGATGGACAAAGTTAGTTGAAATAGACAGTTTTTGCATAAAAACTCATTCCTGGAACTTCATAGCAAAGTACAAAGTTCGTTTTGGATGGATCAATTTAGTTGAAAAAGACAGTTCTTGCATGAAAACTCATTCCTGGTAGAACTTCATAGCAAAGTACAAAGTTCGTTTTAGATGGACAAAGTTAGTTGAAATAGACAGTTTTTGCATGAAAACTCATTCCTGGTGGAACTTCATAGCAAAGTACAAAGTTCGTTTTGGATGGACGAATTAAGTTGAAATAGACAGTTTTTGCATGAAAACTCATTCCTGGTGGAACTTCATAGCAAAGTACAAAGTTCGTGTTGGATGGATCAATTTAGTTGAAATAGACAGTTTTTGCATGAAAACTCATTCCTGGTGGAACTTCATAGCAAAGTACAAAGTTCGTTTTAGATGGACAAAGTTAGTTGAAATAGACAGTTTTTGCATGAAAACTCATTCCTGGTGGAACTTCATAGCAAAGTACAAAGTTCGTTTTGGATGGACAAAGTTAGTTGAAATAGACAGTTTTTGCATGAAAACTCATTCCTGGTGGAACTTCATAGCAAAGTACAAAGTTCGTTTTAGATGGACAAAGTTAGTTGAAATAGACAGTTTTTGCATGAAAACTCATTCCTGGTGGAACTTCATAGCAAAGTACAAAGTTTGTTTTGGATGGACGAATTAAGTTGAAATAGACAGTTTTTGCATAAAAACTCATTCCTGGTGGAACTTCATAGCAAAGTACAAAGTTCGTGTTGGATGGATCAATTTAGTTGAAATAGACAGTTTTTGCATGAAAACTCATTCCTGGTGGAACTTCATAGCAAAGTACAAGGTTCGTTTTGGATGGACAAAGTTAGTTGTAATTAACAGTTTTTGTATGAAAACACACTTCTGGTGGAACTTCATATCAAACTACAAAGTTCGAATCGGATGGACAAAGTTAGTTGTAATTAACAGTTTTTGTATGAAAACACACTTCTGGTGGAACTTCATATCAAAGTACAAAGTTCGTTTTGGATGGACAAAGTTAGTTGTAATTAACAGTTTTTGTATGAAAACACACTTCTGGTGGAACTTCATATCAAAGTACAAAGTTCGTTTTGGATGGACAAAGTTAGTTGAAATAGACAGTTTTTGCATAAAAACTCATTCCTGGTGGAACTTCATAGCAAAGTACAAAGTTCGTTTTGGATGGACAAAGTTAGTTGAAATAGACAGTTTTTGCATGAAAACTCATTCCTGGTGGAACTTCATAGCAAAGTACAAAGTTCGTTTTGGATGGACGAATTAAGTTGAAATAGACAGTTTTTGCATAAAAACTCATTCCTGGTGGAACTTCATAGCAAAGTACAAAGTTCGTTTTGGATGGACAAAGTTAGTTGAAATAGACAGTTTTTGCATGAAAACTCATTCCTGGTGGAACTTCATAGCAAAGTACAAAGTTCGTTTTGGATGGACAAAGTTAGTTGAAATAGACAGTTTTTGCATGAAAACTCATTCCTGGTGGAACTTCATAGCAAAGTATAAAGTTCGTTTTGGATGGACAAAGTTAGTTGAAATAGACAGTTTTTGCATGAAAACTCATTGCTGGTGGAACTTCATAGCAAAGTACAAAGTTCGTTTTGGATGGACAAAGTTAGTTGAAAAAGACAGTTTTTGCATGAAAACTCATTCCTGGTGGAACTTCATAGCAAAGTACAAAGTTCGTTTTGGATGGACAAAGTTAGTTGAAATAGACAGTTTTTGCATGAAAACTCATTCCTGGTGGAACTTCATAGCAAAGTACAAAGTTCGTTTTGGATGGACAAAGTTAGTTGAAATAGACAGTTTTTGCATGAAAACTCATTCCTGGTGGAACTTCATAGCAAAGTACAAAGTTCGTTTTGGATGGACGAATTAAGTTGAAATAGACAGTTTTTGCATAAAAACTCATTCCTGGTGGAACTTCATAGCAAAGTACAAAGTTCGTTTTGGATGGATCAATTTAGTTGAAATAGACAGTTTTTGCATGAAAACTCATTCCTGGTGGAACTTCATAGCAAAGTACAAAGTTCGTTTTGGATGGACAAAGTTAGTTGAAATAGACAGTTTTTGCATGAAAACTCATTCCTGGTGGAACTTCATAGCAAAGTACAAAGTTCGTTTTGGATGGACAAAGTTAGTTGAAATAGACAGTTTTTGCATGAAAACTCATTCCTGGTGGAACTTCATAGCAAAGTACAAAGTTCGTTTTGGATGGACAAAGTTAGTTGAAATAGACAGTTTTTGCATGAAAACTCATTCCTGGTGGAACTTCATAGCAAAGTACAAAGTTCGTTTTGGATGGACAAAGTTAGTTGAAATAGACAGTTTTTGCATGAAAACTCATTCCTGGTGGAACTTCATAGCAAAGTACAAAGTTCGTTTTGGATGGATCAATTTAGTTGAAATAGACAGTTTTTGCATGAAAACTCATTCCTGGTGGAACTTCATAGCAAAGTACAAAAATCGTTTTGGATGGACAAAGTTAGTTGAAATAGACAGTTTTTGCATGAAAACTCATTCCTGGTGGAACTTCATAGCAAAGTACAAAGTTCGTTTTGGATGGATCAATTTAGTTGAAATAGACAGTTTTTGCATAAAAACTCATTCCTGGTGGAACTTCATAGCAAAGTACAAAGTTCGTTTTGGATGGACGAATTAAGTTGAAATAGACAGTTTTTGCATGAAAACTCATTCCTGGTGGAACTTCATAGCAAAGTACAAAGTTCGTTTTGGATGGACAAAGTTAGTTGAAATAGACAGTTTTTGCATGAAAACTCATTCCTGGTGGAACTTCATAGCAAAGTACAAAGTTCGTTTTGGATGGACAAAGTTAGTTGAAATAGACAGTTTTTGCATGAAAACTCATTCCTGGTGGAACTTCATAGCAAAGTACAAAGTTCGTTTTGGATGGACAAAGTTAGTTGAAATAGACAGTTTTTGCATGAAAACTCATTCCTGGTGGAACTTCATAGCAAAGTACAAAGTTCGTTTTGGATGGACGAATTAAGTTGAAATAGACAGTTTTTGCATAAAAACTCATTCCTGGTGGAACTTCATAGCAAAGTACAAAGTTCGTTTTGGATGGATCAATTTAGTTGAAATAGACAGTTTTTGCATGAAAACTCATTCCTGGTGGAACTTCATAGCAAAGTACAAAGTTCGTTTTGGATGGACAAAGTTAGTTGAAAAAGACAGTTTTTGCATGAAAACTCATTCCTGGTGGAACTTCATAGCAAAGTACAAAGTTCGTTTTGGATGGACAAAGTTAGTTGAAATAGACAGTTTTTGCATGAAAACTCATTCCTGGTGGAACTTCATAGCAAAGTACAAAGTTCGTTTTGGATGGACAAAGTTAGTTGAAATAGACAGTTTTTGCATGAAAACTCATTCCTGGTGGAACTTCATAGCAAAGTACAAAGTTCGTTTTGGATGGATCAATTTAGTTGAAATAGACAGTTTTTGTATGAAAACTCATTCCTGGTGGAACTTCATAGCAAAGTACAAAGTTCGTTTTGGATGGACAAAGTTAGTTGAAATAGACAGTTTTTGCATGAAAACTCATTCCTGGTGGAACTTCATAGCAAAGTACAAAGTTCGTTTTGGATGGACAAAGTTAGTTGAAATAGACAGTTTTTGCATTAAAACTCATTCCTGGTGGAACTTCATAGCAAAGTACAAAGTTCGTTTTGGATGGACAAAGTTAGTTGAAATAGACAGTTTTTGCATTAAAACTCATTCCTGGTGGAACTTCATAGCAAAGTACAAAGTTCGTTTTGGATGGACAAAGTTAGTTGAAATAGACAGTTTTTGCATGAAAACTCATTCCTGGTGGAACTTCATAGCAAAGGACAAAGTTCGTTTTGGATGGACAAAGTAAGTTGAAATAGACAGTTTTTGCATGAAAACTCATTCCTGGTGGAACTTCATAGCAAAGTACAAAGTTCGTTTTGGATGGACAAAGTTAGTTGAAATAGACAGTTTTTGCATGAAAACTCATTCCTGGTGGAACTTCATAGCAAAGTACAAAGTTCGTTTTGGATGGACAAAGTTAGTTGAAATAGACAGTTTTTGCATGAAAACTCATTCCTGGTGGAACTTCATAGCAAAGTACAAAGTTCGTTTTGGATGGACAAAGTTAGTTGAAATAGACAGTTTTTGCATGAAAACTCATTCCTGGTGGAACTTCATAGCAAAGTACAAAGTTCGTTTTGGATGGACAAAGTTAGTTGAAATAGACAGTTTTTGCATGAAAACTCATTCCTGGTGGAACTTCATAGCAAAGTACAAAGTTCGTTTTGGATGGACAAAGTTAGTTGAAAAAGACAGTTTTTGCATGAAAACTCATTCCTGGTGGAACTTCATAGCAAAGTACAAAGTTCGTTTTGGATGGATCAATTTAGTTGAAATAGACAGTTTTTGCATGAAAACTCATTCCTGGTGGAACTTCATAGCAAAGTACAAAGTTCGTTTTGGATGGACAAAGTTAGTTGAAATAGACAGTTTTTGCATGAAAACTCATTCCTGGTGGAACTTCATAGCAAAGTACAAAGTTCGTTTTGGATGGACAAAGTTAGTTGAAATAGACAGTTTTTGCATGAAAACTCATTCCTGGTGGAACTTCATAGCAAAGTACAAAGTTCGTTTTGGATGGACAAAGTTAAATGAAATAGACAGTTTTTGCATGAAAACTCATTCCTGGTGGAACTTCATAGCAAAGTACAAAGTTCGTTTTGGATGGACAAAGTTAGTTGAAATAGACAGTTTTTGCATTAAAACTCATTCCTGGTGGAACTTCATAGCAAAGTACAAAGTTCGTTTTGGATGGACAAAGTTAGTTGAAATAGACAGTTTTTGCATGAAAACTCATTCCTGGTGGAACTTCATAGCAAAGTACAAAGTTCGTTTTGGATGGACAAAGTTAGTTGAAATAGACAGTTTTTGCATGAAAACTCATTCCTGGTGGAACTTCATAGCAAAGTACAAAGTTCGTTTTGGATGGACAAAGTTAGTTGAAATAGACAGTTTTTGCATGAAAACTCATTCCTGGTGGAACTTCATAGCAAAGTACAAAGTTCGTTTTGGATGGACAAAGTTAGTTGAAATAGACAGTTTTTGCATGAAAACTCATTCCTGGTGGAACTTCATAGCAAAGTACAAAGTTCGTAACGGATGCACCAATTTAGTTGAAATAGACAGTTTTTGCATGAAAACTCATTCCTGGTGGAACTTCATAGCAAAGTACAAAGTTCGTTTTGGATGGACAAAGTTAGTTGAAATAGACAGTTTTTGCATGAAAACTCATTCCTGGTGGAACTTCATAGCAAAGTACAAAGTTCGTTTTGGATGGATCAATTTAGTTGAAATAGACAGTTTTTGTATGAAAACTCATTCCTGGTGGAACTTCATAGCAAAGTACAAAGTTCGAATCAGATGGACAAAGTTAGTTGAAATAGACAGTTTTTGCATGAAAACTCATTCCTGGTGGAACTTCATAGCAAAGTACAAAGTTCGTTTTGGATGGACAAAGTTAGTTGAAATAGACAGTTTTTGCATGAAAACTCATTCCTGGTGGAACTTCATAGCAAAGTACAAAGTTCGTTTTGGATGGACAAAGTTAGTTGAAATAGACAGTTTTTGCATGAAAACTCATTCCTGGTGGAACTTCATAGCAAAGTACAAAGTTCGTTTTGGATGGACGAATTAAGTTGAAATAGACAGTTTTTGTATGAAAACTCATTCCTGGTGGAACTTCATAGCAAAGTACAAAGTTCGAATCAGATGGACAAAGTTAGTTGAAATAGACAGTTTTTGCATGAAAACTCATTCCTGGTGGAACTTCATAGCAAAGTACAAAGTTCGTTTTGGATGGACAAAGTTAGTTGAAATAGACAGTTTTTGCATGAAAACTCATTCCTGGTGGAACTTCATAGCAAAGTACAAAGTTCGTTTTGGATGGACAAAGTTAGTTGAAATAGACAGTTTTTGCATGAAAACTCATTCCTGGTGGAACTTCATAGCAAAGTACAAAGTTCGTTTTGGATGGATCAATTTAGTTGAAATAGACAGTTTTTGCATGAAAACTCATTCCTGGTGGAACTTCATAGCAAAGTACAAAGTTCGTTTTGGATGGATCAATTTAGTTGAAATAGACAGTTTTTGCATGAAAACTTATTCCTGGTGGAACTTCATAGCAAAGTACAAAGTTCGTTTTGGATGGACAAAGTTAGTTGAAATAGACAGTTTTTGCATGAAAACTCATTCCTGGTGGAACTTCATAGCAAAGTACAAAGTTCGTTTTGGATGGACAAAGTTAGTTGAAATAGACAGTTTTTGCATAAAAACTCATTCCTGGTGGAACTTCATAGCAAAGTACAAAGTTCGTTTTGGATGGACAAAGTTAGTTGAAATAGACAGTTTTTGCATAAAAACTCATTCCTGGTGGAACTTCATAGCAAAGTACAAAGTTCGTTTTGGATGGATCAATTTAGTTGAAATAGACAGTTTTTGCATGAAAACTCATTCCTGGTGGAACTTCATAGCAAAGTACAAAGTTCGTTTTGGATGGACAAAGTTAGTTGAAATAGACAGTTTTTGCATAAAAACTCATTCCTGGTGGAACTTCATAGCAAAGTACAAAGTTCGTTTTGGATGGATCAATTTAGTTGAAATAGACAGTTTTTGCATGAAAACTCATTCCTGGTGGAACTTCATAGCAAAGTACAAAGTTCGTTTTGGATGGACGAATTAAGTTGAAATAGACAGTTTTTGTATGAAAACTCATTCCCGGTGGAACTTCATAGCAAAGTACAAAGTTCGAATCAGATGGACGAATTAAGTTGAAATAGACAGTTTTTGCATAAAAACTCATTCCTGGTGGAACTTCATAGCAAAGTACAAAGTTCGTTTTGGATGGATCAATTTAGTTGAAATAGACAGTTTTTGCATGAAAACTCATTCCTGGTGGAACTTCATAGCAAAGTACAAAGTTCGTTTTGGATGGACAAAGTTAGTTGAAATAGACAGTTTTTGCATAAAAACTCATTCCTGGTGGAACTTCATAGCAAAGTACAAAGTTCGTTTTGGATGGACGAATTAAGTTGAAATAGACAGTTTTTGTATGAAAACTCATTCCTGGTGGAACTTCATAGCAAAGTACAAAGTTCGAATCAGATGGACAAAGTTAGTTGAAATAGACAGTTTTTGCATGAAAACTCATTCCTGGTGGAACTTCATAGCAAAGTACAAAGTTCGTTTTGGATGGACAAAGTTAGTTGAAATAGACAGTTTTTTCATGAAAACTCATTCCTGGTGGAACTTCATAGCAAAGTACAAAGTTCGTTTTGGATGGATCAATTTAGTTGAAATAGACAGTTTTTGCATGAAAACTCATTCCTGGTGGAACTTCATAGCAAAGTACAAAGTTCGTTTTGGATGGACAAAGTTAGTTGAAATAGACAGTTTTTGCATGAAAACTCATTCCTGGTGGAACTTCATAGCAAAGTACAAAGTTCGTTTTGGATGGACGAATTAAGTTGAAATAGACAGTTTTTGTATGAAAACTCATTCCTGGTGGAACTTCATAGCAAAGTACAAAGTTCGAATCAGATGGACGAATTAAGTTGAAATAGACAGTTTTTGCATGAAAACTCATTCCTGGTGGAACTTCATAGCAAAGTACAAAGTTCGTTTTGGATGGACAAAGTTAGTTGAAATAGACAGTTTTTGCATGAAAACTCATTCCTGGTGGAACTTCATAGCAAAGTACAAAGTTCGTTTTGGATGGATCAATTTAGTTGAAATAGACAGTTTTTGCATGAAAACTCATTCCTGGTGGAACTTCATAGCAAAGTACAAAGTTCGTTTTGGATGGATCAATTTAGTTGAAAAAGACAGTTTTTGCATGAAAACTCATTCCTGGTGGAACTTCATAGCAAAGTACAAAGTTCGTTTTGGATGGACAAAGTTAGTTGAAATAGACAGTTTTTGCATGAAAACTCATTCCTGGTGGAACTTCATAGCAAAGTACAAAGTTCGTTTTGGATGGACGAACTAAGTTGAAATAGACAGTTTTTGTATGAAAACTCATTCCTGGTGGAACTTCATAGCAAAGTACAAAGTTCGAATCAGATGGACGAATTAAGTTGAAATAGACAGTTTTTGCATGAAAACTCATTCCTGGTAGAACTTCATAGCAAAGTACAAAGTTCGTTTTAGATGGACAAAGTTAGTTGAAATAGACAGTTTTTGCATGTAAACTCATTCCTGGTGGAACTTCATAGCAAAGTACAAAGTTCGTTTTGGATGGATCAATTTAGTTGAAATAGACAGTTTTTGCATGAAAACTCATTCCTGGTGGAACTTCATAGCAAAGTACAAAGTTCGAATCAGATGGACGAATTAAGTTGAAATAGACAGTTTTTGCATGAAAACTCATTCCTGGTGGAACTTCATAGCAAAGTACAAAGTTCGTTTTGGATGGACAAAGTTAGTTGAAATAGACAGTTTTTGCATGAAAACTCATTCCTGGTGGAACTTCATAGCAAAGTACAAAGTTCGTTTTGGATGGACGAATTAAGTTGAAATAGACAGTTTTTGTATGAAAACTCATTCCTGGTGGAACTTCATAGCAAAGTACAAAGTTCGAATCAGATGGACGAATTAAGTTGAAATAGACAGTTTTTGCATGAAAACTCATTCCTGGTGGAACTTCATAGCAAAGTACAAAGTTCGTTTTAGATGGACAAAGTTAGTTGAAATAGACAGTTTTTGCATAAAAACTCATTCCTGGTGGAACTTCATAGCAAAGTACAAAGTTCGTTTTGGATGGACGAATTAAGTTGAAATAGACAGTTTTTGTATGAAAACTCATTCCTGGTGGAACTTCATAGCAAAGTACAAAGTTCGTTTTGGATAGACAAAGTTAGTTGAAATAGACAGTTTTTGCATGAAAACTCATTCCTGGTGGAACTTCATAGCAAAGTACAAAGTTCGTTTTGGATGGATCAATTTAGTTGAAATAGACAGTTTTTGCATGAAAACTCATTCCTGGTGGAACTTCATAGCAAAGTACAAAGTTCGTTTTGGATGGATCAATTTAGTTGAAATAGACAGTTTTTGCATGAAATCTCATTCCTGGTGGAACTTCATAGCAAAGTACAAAGTTCGTTTTGGATGGACGAATTAAGTTGAAATAGACAGTTTTTGTATGAAAACTCATTCCTGGTGGAACTTCATAGCAAAGTACAAAGTTCGTTTTGGATTTACAAAGTAAGTTGAAATAGACAGTTTTTGCATGAAAACTCATTCCTGGTAGAACTTCATAGCAAAGTACAAAGTTCGTTTTAGATGGATCAATTTAGTTGAAATAGACAGTTTTTGCATGAAAACTCATTCCTGGTGGAACTTCATAGCAAAGTACAAAGTTCGTTTTGGATGGATCAATTTAGTTGAAATAGACAGTTTTTGCATGAAAACTCATTCCTGGTGGAACTTCATAGCAAAGTACAAAGTTCGTTTTGGATGGACAAAGTTAGTTGAAATAGACAGTTTTTGCATAAAAACTCATTCCTGGTGGAACTTCATAGCAAAGTACAAAGTTCGTTTTGGATGGATCAATTTAGTTGAAATAGACAGTTTTTGCATGAAAACTCATTCCTGGTGGAACTTCATAGCAAAGTACAAAGTTCGTTTTGGATGGACAAAGTTAGTTGAAATAGACAGTTTTTGCATAAAAACTCATTCCTGGTGGAACTTCATAGCAAAGTACAAAGTTCGTTTTGGATGGACAAAGTTAGTTGAAATAGACAGTTTTTGCATGAAAACTCATTCCTGGTGGAACTTCATAGCAAAGTACAAAGTTCGTTTTGGATGGATCAATTTAGTTGAAATAGACAGTTTTTGCATGAAAACTCATTCCTGGTGGAACTTCATAGCAAAGTACAAAGTTCGTTTTGGATGGATCAATTTAGTTGAAATAGACAGTTTTTGCATGAAAACTCATTCCTGGTGGAACTTCATAGCAAAGTACAAAGTTCGTTTTGGATGGATCAATTTAGTTGAAATAGACAGTTTTTGCATGAAAACTCATTCCTGGTGGAACTTCATAGCAAAGTACAAAGTTCGTTTTGGATGGACGAATTAAGTTGAAATAGACAGTTTTTGTATGAAAACTCATTCCTGGTGGAACTTCATAGCAAAGTACAAAGTTCGAATCAGATGGACGAATTAAGTTGAAATAGACAGTTTTTGCATGAAAACTCATTCCTGGTGGAACTTCATAGCAAAGTACAAAGTTCGTTTTGGATGGATCAATTTAGTTGAAATAGACAGTTTTTGCATGAAAACTCATTCCTGGTGGAACTTCATAGCAAAGTACAAAGTTCGTTTTGGATGGACAAAGTTAGTTGAAATAGACAGTTTTTGCATGAAAACTCATTCCTGGTGGAACTTCATAGCAAAGTACAAAGTTCGTTTTGGATGGATCAATTTAGTTGAAATAGACAGTTTTTGCATGAAAACTCATTCCTGGTGGAACTTCATAGCAAAGTACAAAGTTGGTTTTGGATGGACAAAGTTAGTTGAAATAGACAGTTTTTGCATGAAAACTCATTCCTGGTGGAACTTCATAGCAAAGTACAAAGTTCGTTTTGGATGGACGAATTAAGTTGAAATAGACAGTTTTTGTATGAAAACTCATTCCTGGTGGAACTTCATAGCAAAGTACAAAGTTCGAATCAGATGGACGAATTAAGTTGAAATAGACAGTTTTTGCATGAAAACTCATTCCTGGTGGAACTTCATAGCAAAGTACAAAGTTCGTTTTGGATGGATCAATTTAGTTGAAATAGACAGTTTTTGCATGAAAACTCATTCCTGGTGGAACTTCATAGCAAAGTACAAAGTTCGTTTTGGATGGATCAATTTAGTTGAAATAGACAGTTTTTGCATAAAAACTCATTCCTGGTGGAACTTCATAGCAAAGTACAAAGTTCGTTTTGGATGGATCAATTTAGTTGAAATAGACAGTTTTTGCATGAAAACTCATTCCTGGTGGAACTTCATAGCAAAGTACAAAGTTCGTTTTGGATGGACGAATTAAGTTGAAATAGACAGTTTTTGTATGAAAACTCATTCCCGGTGGAACTTGATAGCAAAGTACAAAGTTCGAATCAGATGGACGAATTAAGTTGAAATAGACAGTTTTTGCATGAAAACTCATTCCTGGTAGAACTTCATAGCAAAGTACAAAGTTCGTTTTAGATGGACAAAGTTAGTTGAAATAGACAGTTTTTGCATGAAAACTCATTCCTGGTGGAACTTCATAGCAAAGTACAAAGTTCGTTTTGGATGGATCAATTTAGTTGAAATAGACAGTTTTTGCATGAAAACTCATTCCTGGTGGAACTTCATAGCAAAGTACAAAGTTCGTTTTGGATGGACAAAGTTAGTTGAAATAGACAGTTTTTGCATAAAAACTCATTCCTGGTGGAACTTCATAGCAAAGTACAAAGTTCGTTTTGGATGGACGAATTAAGTTGAAATAGACAGTTTTTGTATGAAAACTCATTCCTGGTGGAACTTCATAGCAAAGTACAAAGTTCGAATCAGATGGACAAAGTTAGTTGAAATAGACAGTTTTTGCATGAAAACTCATTCCTGGTGGAACTTCATAGCAAAGTACAAAGTTCGTTTTGGATGGACGAATTAAGTTGAAATAGACAGTTTTTGTATGAAAACTCATTCCTGGTGGAACTTCATAGCAAAGTACAAAGTTCGTTTTGGATAGACAAAGTTAGTTGAAATAGACAGTTTTTGCATGAAAACTCATTCCTGGTGGAACTTCATAGCAAAGTACAAAGTTCGTTTTGGATGGATCAATTTAGTTGAAATAGACAGTTTTTGCATGAAAACTCATTCCTGGTGGAACTTCATAGCAAAGTACAAAGTTCGTTTTGGATGGATCAATTTAGTTGAAATAGACAGTTTTTGCATGAAATCTCATTCCTGGTGGAACTTCATAGCAAAGTACAAAGTTCGTTTTGGATGGACGAATTAAGTTGAAATAGACAGTTTTTGTATGAAAACTCATTCCTGGTGGAACTTCATAGCAAAGTACAAAGTTCGTTTTGGATTTACAAAGTAAGTTGAAATAGACAGTTTTTGCATGAAAACTCATTCCTGGTAGAACTTCATAGCAAAGTACAAAGTTCGTTTTAGATGGATCAATTTAGTTGAAATAGACAGTTTTTGCATGAAAACTCATTCCTGGTGGAACTTCATAGCAAAGTACAAAGTTCGTTTTGGATGGATCAATTTAGTTGAAATAGACAGTTTTTGCATGAAAACTCATTCCTGGTGGAACTTCATAGCAAAGTACAAAGTTCGTTTTGGATGGACAAAGTTAGTTGAAATAGACAGTTTTTGCATAAAAACTCATTCCTGGTGGAACTTCATAGCAAAGTACAAAGTTCGTTTTGGATGGATCAATTTAGTTGAAATAGACAGTTTTTGCATGAAAACTCATTCCTGGTGGAACTTCATAGCAAAGTACAAAGTTCGTTTTGGATGGACAAAGTTAGTTGAAATAGACAGTTTTTGCATAAAAACTCATTCCTGGTGGAACTTCATAGCAAAGTACAAAGTTCGTTTTGGATGGACAAAGTTAGTTGAAATAGACAGTTTTTGCATGAAAACTCATTCCTGGTGGAACTTCATAGCAAAGTACAAAGTTCGTTTTGGATGGATCAATTTAGTTGAAATAGACAGTTTTTGCATGAAAACTCATTCCTGGTGGAACTTCATAGCAAAGTACAAAGTTCGTTTTGGATGGATCAATTTAGTTGAAATAGACAGTTTTTGCATGAAAACTCATTCCTGGTGGAACTTCATAGCAAAGTACAAAGTTCGTTTTGGATGGATCAATTTAGTTGAAATAGACAGTTTTTGCATGAAAACTCATTCCTGGTGGAACTTCATAGCAAAGTACAAAGTTCGTTTTGGATGGACGAATTAAGTTGAAATAGACAGTTTTTGTATGAAAACTCATTCCTGGTGGAACTTCATAGCAAAGTACAAAGTTCGAATCAGATGGACGAATTAAGTTGAAATAGACAGTTTTTGCATGAAAACTCATTCCTGGTGGAACTTCATAGCAAAGTACAAAGTTCGTTTTGGATGGATCAATTTAGTTGAAATAGACAGTTTTTGCATGAAAACTCATTCCTGGTGGAACTTCATAGCAAAGTACAAAGTTCGTTTTGGATGGATCAATTTAGTTGAAATAGACAGTTTTTGCATAAAAACTCATTCCTGGTGGAACTTCATAGCAAAGTACAAAGTTCGTTTTGGATGGATCAATTTAGTTGAAATAGACAGTTTTTGCATGAAAACTCATTCCTGGTGGAACTTCATAGCAAAGTACAAAGTTCGTTTTGGATGGACGAATTAAGTTGAAATAGACAGTTTTTGTATGAAAACTCATTCCCGGTGGAACTTGATAGCAAAGTACAAAGTTCGAATCAGATGGACGAATTAAGTTGAAATAGACAGTTTTTGCATGAAAACTCATTCCTGGTAGAACTTCATAGCAAAGTACAAAGTTCGTTTTAGATGGACAAAGTTAGTTGAAATAGACAGTTTTTGCATGAAAACTCATTCCTGGTGGAACTTCATAGCAAAGTACAAAGTTCGTTTTGGATGGATCAATTTAGTTGAAATAGACAGTTTTTGCATGAAAACTCATTCCTGGTGGAACTTCATAGCAAAGTACAAAGTTCGTTTTGGATGGACAAAGTTAGTTGAAATAGACAGTTTTTGCATAAAAACTCATTCCTGGTGGAACTTCATAGCAAAGTACAAAGTTCGTTTTGGATGGACGAATTAAGTTGAAATAGACAGTTTTTGTATGAAAACTCATTCCTGGTGGAACTTCATAGCAAAGTACAAAGTTCGAATCAGATGGACAAAGTTAGTTGAAATAGACAGTTTTTGCATGAAAACTCATTCCTGGTGGAACTTCATAGCAAAGTACAAAGTTCGTTTTGGATGGACGAATTAAGTTGAAATAGACAGTTTTTGTATGAAAACTCATTCCTGGTGGAACTTCATAGCAAAGTACAAAGTTCGTTTTGGATAGACAAAGTTAGTTGAAATAGACAGTTTTTGCATGAAAACTCATTCCTGGTGGAACTTCATAGCAAAGTACAAAGTTCGTTTTGGATGGATCAATTTAGTTGAAATAGACAGTTTTTGCATGAAAACTCATTCCTGGTGGAACTTCATAGCAAAGTACAAAGTTCGTTTTGGATGGATCAATTTAGTTGAAATAGACAGTTTTTGCATGAAATCTCATTCCTGGTGGAACTTCATAGCAAAGTACAAAGTTCGTTTTGGATGGACGAATTAAGTTGAAATAGACAGTTTTTGTATGAAAACTCATTCCTGGTGGAACTTCATAGCAAAGTACAAAGTTCGTTTTGGATTTACAAAGTAAGTTGAAATAGACAGTTTTTGCATGAAAACTCATTCCTGGTAGAACTTCATAGCAAAGTACAAAGTTCGTTTTAGATGGATCAATTTAGTTGAAATAGACAGTTTTTGCATGAAAACTCATTCCTGGTGGAACTTCATAGCAAAGTACAAAGTTCGTTTTGGATGGATCAATTTAGTTGAAATAGACAGTTTTTGCATGAAAACTCATTCCTGGTGGAACTTCATAGCAAAGTACAAAGTTCGTTTTGGATGGACAAAGTTAGTTGAAATAGACAGTTTTTGCATAAAAACTCATTCCTGGTGGAACTTCATAGCAAAGTACAAAGTTCGTTTTGGATGGATCAATTTAGTTGAAATAGACAGTTTTTGCATGAAAACTCATTCCTGGTGGAACTTCATAGCAAAGTACAAAGTTCGTTTTGGATGGACAAAGTTAGTTGAAATAGACAGTTTTTGCATAAAAACTCATTCCTGGTGGAACTTCATAGCAAAGTACAAAGTTCGTTTTGGATGGACAAAGTTAGTTGAAATAGACAGTTTTTGCATGAAAACTCATTCCTGGTGGAACTTCATAGCAAAGTACAAAGTTCGTTTTGGATGGATCAATTTAGTTGAAATAGACAGTTTTTGCATGAAAACTCATTCCTGGTGGAACTTCATAGCAAAGTACAAAGTTCGTTTTGGATGGATCAATTTAGTTGAAATAGACAGTTTTTGCATGAAAACTCATTCCTGGTGGAACTTCATAGCAAAGTACAAAGTTCGTTTTGGATGGATCAATTTAGTTGAAATAGACAGTTTTTGCATGAAAACTCATTCCTGGTGGAACTTCATAGCAAAGTACAAAGTTCGTTTTGGATGGACGAATTAAGTTGAAATAGACAGTTTTTGTATGAAAACTCATTCCTGGTGGAACTTCATAGCAAAGTACAAAGTTCGAATCAGATGGACGAATTAAGTTGAAATAGACAGTTTTTGCATGAAAACTCATTCCTGGTGGAACTTCATAGCAAAGTACAAAGTTCGTTTTGGATGGATCAATTTAGTTGAAATAGACAGTTTTTGCATGAAAACTCATTCCTGGTGGAACTTCATAGCAAAGTACAAAGTTCGTTTTGGATGGACAAAGTTAGTTGAAATAGACAGTTTTTGCATGAAAACTCATTCCTGGTGGAACTTCATAGCAAAGTACAAAGTTCGTTTTGGATGGATCAATTTAGTTGAAATAGACAGTTTTTGCATGAAAACTCATTCCTGGTGGAACTTCATAGCAAAGTACAAAGTTGGTTTTGGATGGACAAAGTTAGTTGAAATAGACAGTTTTTGCATGAAAACTCATTCCTGGTGGAACTTCATAGCAAAGTACAAAGTTCGTTTTGGATGGACGAATTAAGTTGAAATAGACAGTTTTTGTATGAAAACTCATTCCTGGTGGAACTTCATAGCAAAGTACAAAGTTCGAATCAGATGGACGAATTAAGTTGAAATAGACAGTTTTTGCATGAAAACTCATTCCTGGTGGAACTTCATAGCAAAGTACAAAGTTCGTTTTGGATGGATCAATTTAGTTGAAATAGACAGTTTTTGCATGAAAACTCATTCCTGGTGGAACTTCATAGCAAAGTACAAAGTTCGTTTTGGATGGATCAATTTAGTTGAAATAGACAGTTTTTGCATAAAAACTCATTCCTGGTGGAACTTCATAGCAAAGTACAAAGTTCGTTTTGGATGGATCAATTTAGTTGAAATAGACAGTTTTTGCATGAAAACTCATTCCTGGTGGAACTTCATAGCAAAGTACAAAGTTCGTTTTGGATGGACGAATTAAGTTGAAATAGACAGTTTTTGTATGAAAACTCATTCCCGGTGGAACTTGATAGCAAAGTACAAAGTTCGAATCAGATGGACGAATTAAGTTGAAATAGACAGTTTTTGCATGAAAACTCATTCCTGGTAGAACTTCATAGCAAAGTACAAAGTTCGTTTTAGATGGACAAAGTTAGTTGAAATAGACAGTTTTTGCATGAAAACTCATTCCTGGTGGAACTTCATAGCAAAGTACAAAGTTCGTTTTGGATGGATCAATTTAGTTGAAATAGACAGTTTTTGCATGAAAACTCATTCCTGGTGGAACTTCATAGCAAAGTACAAAGTTCGTTTTGGATGGACAAAGTTAGTTGAAATAGACAGTTTTTGCATAAAAACTCATTCCTGGTGGAACTTCATAGCAAAGTACAAAGTTCGTTTTGGATGGACGAATTAAGTTGAAATAGACAGTTTTTGTATGAAAACTCATTCCTGGTGGAACTTCATAGCAAAGTACAAAGTTCGAATCAGATGGACAAAGTTAGTTGAAATAGACAGTTTTTGCATGAAAACTCATTCCTGGTGGAACTTCATAGCAAAGTACAAAGTTCGTTTTGGATGGACAAAGTTAGTTGAAATAGACAGTTTTTTCATGAAAACTCATTCCTGGTGGAACTTCATAGCAAAGTACAAAGTTCGTTTTGGATGGATCAATTTAGTTGAAATAGACAGTTTTTGCATGAAAACTCATTCCTGGTGGAACTTCATAGCAAAGTACAAAGTTCGTTTTGGATGGACAAAGTTAGTTGAAATAGACAGTTTTTGCATGAAAACTCATTCCTGGTGGAACTTCATAGCAAAGTACAAAGTTCGTTTTGGATGGATCAATTTAGTTGAAATAGACAGTTTTTGCATGAAAACTCATTCCTGGTGGAACTTCATAGCAAAGTACAAAGTTCGTTTTGGATGGACGAATTAAGTTGAAATAGACAGTTTTTGTATGAAAACTCATTCCCGGTGGAACTTGATAGCAAAGTACAAAGTTCGAATCAGATGGACGAATTAAGTTGAAATAGACAGTTTTTGCATGAAAACTCATTCCTGGTAGAACTTCATAGCAAAGTACAAAGTTCGTTTTAGATGGACAAAGTTAGTTGAAATAGACAGTTTTTGCATGAAAACTCATTCCTGGTGGAACTTCATAGCAAAGTACAAAGTTCGTTTTGGATGGATCAATTTAGTTGAAATAGACAGTTTTTGCATGAAAACTCATTCCTGGTGGAACTTCATAGCAAAGTACAAAGTTCGTTTTGGATGGACAAAGTTAGTTGAAATAGACAGTTTTTGCATAAAAACTCATTCCTGGTGGAACTTCATAGCAAAGTACAAAGTTCGTTTTGGATGGACGAATTAAGTTGAAATAGACAGTTTTTGTATGAAAACTCATTCCTGGTGGAACTTCATAGCAAAGTACAAAGTTCGAATCAGATGGACAAAGTTAGTTGAAATAGACAGTTTTTGCATGAAAACTCATTCCTGGTGGAACTTCATAGCAAAGTACAAAGTTCGTTTTGGATGGACGAATTAAGTTGAAATAGACAGTTTTTGTATGAAAACTCATTCCTGGTGGAACTTCATAGCAAAGTACAAAGTTCGTTTTGGATAGACAAAGTTAGTTGAAATAGACAGTTTTTGCATGAAAACTCATTCCTGGTGGAACTTCATAGCAAAGTACAAAGTTCGTTTTGGATGGATCAATTTAGTTGAAATAGACAGTTTTTGCATGAAAACTCATTCCTGGTGGAACTTCATAGCAAAGTACAAAGTTCGTTTTGGATGGATCAATTTAGTTGAAATAGACAGTTTTTGCATGAAATCTCATTCCTGGTGGAACTTCATAGCAAAGTACAAAGTTCGTTTTGGATGGACGAATTAAGTTGAAATAGACAGTTTTTGTATGAAAACTCATTCCTGGTGGAACTTCATAGCAAAGTACAAAGTTCGTTTTGGATTTACAAAGTAAGTTGAAATAGACAGTTTTTGCATGAAAACTCATTCCTGGTAGAACTTCATAGCAAAGTACAAAGTTCGTTTTAGATGGATCAATTTAGTTGAAATAGACAGTTTTTGCATGAAAACTCATTCCTGGTGGAACTTCATAGCAAAGTACAAAGTTCGTTTTGGATGGATCAATTTAGTTGAAATAGACAGTTTTTGCATGAAAACTCATTCCTGGTGGAACTTCATAGCAAAGTACAAAGTTCGTTTTGGATGGACAAAGTTAGTTGAAATAGACAGTTTTTGCATAAAAACTCATTCCTGGTGGAACTTCATAGCAAAGTACAAAGTTCGTTTTGGATGGATCAATTTAGTTGAAATAGACAGTTTTTGCATGAAAACTCATTCCTGGTGGAACTTCATAGCAAAGTACAAAGTTCGTTTTGGATGGACAAAGTTAGTTGAAATAGACAGTTTTTGCATAAAAACTCATTCCTGGTGGAACTTCATAGCAAAGTACAAAGTTCGTTTTGGATGGACAAAGTTAGTTGAAATAGACAGTTTTTGCATGAAAACTCATTCCTGGTGGAACTTCATAGCAAAGTACAAAGTTCGTTTTGGATGGATCAATTTAGTTGAAATAGACAGTTTTTGCATGAAAACTCATTCCTGGTGGAACTTCATAGCAAAGTACAAAGTTCGTTTTGGATGGATCAATTTAGTTGAAATAGACAGTTTTTGCATGAAAACTCATTCCTGGTGGAACTTCATAGCAAAGTACAAAGTTCGTTTTGGATGGATCAATTTAGTTGAAATAGACAGTTTTTGCATGAAAACTCATTCCTGGTGGAACTTCATAGCAAAGTACAAAGTTCGTTTTGGATGGACGAATTAAGTTGAAATAGACAGTTTTTGTATGAAAACTCATTCCTGGTGGAACTTCATAGCAAAGTACAAAGTTCGAATCAGATGGACGAATTAAGTTGAAATAGACAGTTTTTGCATGAAAACTCATTCCTGGTGGAACTTCATAGCAAAGTACAAAGTTCGTTTTGGATGGATCAATTTAGTTGAAATAGACAGTTTTTGCATGAAAACTCATTCCTGGTGGAACTTCATAGCAAAGTACAAAGTTCGTTTTGGATGGATCAATTTAGTTGAAATAGACAGTTTTTGCATAAAAACTCATTCCTGGTGGAACTTCATAGCAAAGTACAAAGTTCGTTTTGGATGGATCAATTTAGTTGAAATAGACAGTTTTTGCATGAAAACTCATTCCTGGTGGAACTTCATAGCAAAGTACAAAGTTCGTTTTGGATGGACGAATTAAGTTGAAATAGACAGTTTTTGTATGAAAACTCATTCCCGGTGGAACTTGATAGCAAAGTACAAAGTTCGAATCAGATGGACGAATTAAGTTGAAATAGACAGTTTTTGCATGAAAACTCATTCCTGGTAGAACTTCATAGCAAAGTACAAAGTTCGTTTTAGATGGACAAAGTTAGTTGAAATAGACAGTTTTTGCATGAAAACTCATTCCTGGTGGAACTTCATAGCAAAGTACAAAGTTCGTTTTGGATGGATCAATTTAGTTGAAATAGACAGTTTTTGCATGAAAACTCATTCCTGGTGGAACTTCATAGCAAAGTACAAAGTTCGTTTTGGATGGACAAAGTTAGTTGAAATAGACAGTTTTTGCATAAAAACTCATTCCTGGTGGAACTTCATAGCAAAGTACAAAGTTCGTTTTGGATGGACGAATTAAGTTGAAATAGACAGTTTTTGTATGAAAACTCATTCCTGGTGGAACTTCATAGCAAAGTACAAAGTTCGAATCAGATGGACAAAGTTAGTTGAAATAGACAGTTTTTGCATGAAAACTCATTCCTGGTGGAACTTCATAGCAAAGTACAAAGTTCGTTTTGGATGGACGAATTAAGTTGAAATAGACAGTTTTTGTATGAAAACTCATTCCTGGTGGAACTTCATAGCAAAGTACAAAGTTCGTTTTGGATAGACAAAGTTAGTTGAAATAGACAGTTTTTGCATGAAAACTCATTCCTGGTGGAACTTCATAGCAAAGTACAAAGTTCGTTTTGGATGGATCAATTTAGTTGAAATAGACAGTTTTTGCATGAAAACTCATTCCTGGTGGAACTTCATAGCAAAGTACAAAGTTCGTTTTGGATGGATCAATTTAGTTGAAATAGACAGTTTTTGCATGAAATCTCATTCCTGGTGGAACTTCATAGCAAAGTACAAAGTTCGTTTTGGATGGACGAATTAAGTTGAAATAGACAGTTTTTGTATGAAAACTCATTCCTGGTGGAACTTCATAGCAAAGTACAAAGTTCGTTTTGGATTTACAAAGTAAGTTGAAATAGACAGTTTTTGCATGAAAACTCATTCCTGGTAGAACTTCATAGCAAAGTACAAAGTTCGTTTTAGATGGATCAATTTAGTTGAAATAGACAGTTTTTGCATGAAAACTCATTCCTGGTGGAACTTCATAGCAAAGTACAAAGTTCGTTTTGGATGGATCAATTTAGTTGAAATAGACAGTTTTTGCATGAAAACTCATTCCTGGTGGAACTTCATAGCAAAGTACAAAGTTCGTTTTGGATGGACAAAGTTAGTTGAAATAGACAGTTTTTGCATAAAAACTCATTCCTGGTGGAACTTCATAGCAAAGTACAAAGTTCGTTTTGGATGGATCAATTTAGTTGAAATAGACAGTTTTTGCATGAAAACTCATTCCTGGTGGAACTTCATAGCAAAGTACAAAGTTCGTTTTGGATGGACAAAGTTAGTTGAAATAGACAGTTTTTGCATAAAAACTCATTCCTGGTGGAACTTCATAGCAAAGTACAAAGTTCGTTTTGGATGGACAAAGTTAGTTGAAATAGACAGTTTTTGCATGAAAACTCATTCCTGGTGGAACTTCATAGCAAAGTACAAAGTTCGTTTTGGATGGATCAATTTAGTTGAAATAGACAGTTTTTGCATGAAAACTCATTCCTGGTGGAACTTCATAGCAAAGTACAAAGTTCGTTTTGGATGGATCAATTTAGTTGAAATAGACAGTTTTTGCATGAAAACTCATTCCTGGTGGAACTTCATAGCAAAGTACAAAGTTCGTTTTGGATGGATCAATTTAGTTGAAATAGACAGTTTTTGCATGAAAACTCATTCCTGGTGGAACTTCATAGCAAAGTACAAAGTTCGTTTTGGATGGACGAATTAAGTTGAAATAGACAGTTTTTGTATGAAAACTCATTCCTGGTGGAACTTCATAGCAAAGTACAAAGTTCGAATCAGATGGACGAATTAAGTTGAAATAGACAGTTTTTGCATGAAAACTCATTCCTGGTGGAACTTCATAGCAAAGTACAAAGTTCGTTTTGGATGGATCAATTTAGTTGAAATAGACAGTTTTTGCATGAAAACTCATTCCTGGTGGAACTTCATAGCAAAGTACAAAGTTCGTTTTGGATGGACAAAGTTAGTTGAAATAGACAGTTTTTGCATGAAAACTCATTCCTGGTGGAACTTCATAGCAAAGTACAAAGTTCGTTTTGGATGGATCAATTTAGTTGAAATAGACAGTTTTTGCATGAAAACTCATTCCTGGTGGAACTTCATAGCAAAGTACAAAGTTGGTTTTGGATGGACAAAGTTAGTTGAAATAGACAGTTTTTGCATGAAAACTCATTCCTGGTGGAACTTCATAGCAAAGTACAAAGTTCGTTTTGGATGGACGAATTAAGTTGAAATAGACAGTTTTTGTATGAAAACTCATTCCTGGTGGAACTTCATAGCAAAGTACAAAGTTCGAATCAGATGGACGAATTAAGTTGAAATAGACAGTTTTTGCATGAAAACTCATTCCTGGTGGAACTTCATAGCAAAGTACAAAGTTCGTTTTGGATGGATCAATTTAGTTGAAATAGACAGTTTTTGCATGAAAACTCATTCCTGGTGGAACTTCATAGCAAAGTACAAAGTTCGTTTTGGATGGATCAATTTAGTTGAAATAGACAGTTTTTGCATAAAAACTCATTCCTGGTGGAACTTCATAGCAAAGTACAAAGTTCGTTTTGGATGGATCAATTTAGTTGAAATAGACAGTTTTTGCATGAAAACTCATTCCTGGTGGAACTTCATAGCAAAGTACAAAGTTCGTTTTGGATGGACGAATTAAGTTGAAATAGACAGTTTTTGTATGAAAACTCATTCCCGGTGGAACTTGATAGCAAAGTACAAAGTTCGAATCAGATGGACGAATTAAGTTGAAATAGACAGTTTTTGCATGAAAACTCATTCCTGGTAGAACTTCATAGCAAAGTACAAAGTTCGTTTTAGATGGACAAAGTTAGTTGAAATAGACAGTTTTTGCATGAAAACTCATTCCTGGTGGAACTTCATAGCAAAGTACAAAGTTCGTTTTGGATGGATCAATTTAGTTGAAATAGACAGTTTTTGCATGAAAACTCATTCCTGGTGGAACTTCATAGCAAAGTACAAAGTTCGTTTTGGATGGACAAAGTTAGTTGAAATAGACAGTTTTTGCATAAAAACTCATTCCTGGTGGAACTTCATAGCAAAGTACAAAGTTCGTTTTGGATGGACGAATTAAGTTGAAATAGACAGTTTTTGTATGAAAACTCATTCCTGGTGGAACTTCATAGCAAAGTACAAAGTTCGAATCAGATGGACAAAGTTAGTTGAAATAGACAGTTTTTGCATGAAAACTCATTCCTGGTGGAACTTCATAGCAAAGTACAAAGTTCGTTTTGGATGGACAAAGTTAGTTGAAATAGACAGTTTTTTCATGAAAACTCATTCCTGGTGGAACTTCATAGCAAAGTACAAAGTTCGTTTTGGATGGATCAATTTAGTTGAAATAGACAGTTTTTGCATGAAAACTCATTCCTGGTGGAACTTCATAGCAAAGTACAAAGTTCGTTTTGGATGGACAAAGTTAGTTGAAATAGACAGTTTTTGCATGAAAACTCATTCCTGGTGGAACTTCATAGCAAAGTACAAAGTTCGTTTTGGATGGACGAATTAAGTTGAAATAGACAGTTTTTGTATGAAAACTCATTCCTGGTGGAACTTCATAGCAAAGTACAAAGTTCGAATCAGATGGACGAATTAAGTTGAAATAGACAGTTTTTGCATGAAAACTCATTCCTGGTGGAACTTCATAGCAAAGTACAAAGTTCGTTTTGGATGGACAAAGTTAGTTGAAATAGACAGTTTTTGCATGAAAACTCATTCCTGGTGGAACTTCATAGCAAAGTACAAAGTTCGTTTTGGATGGATCAATTTAGTTGAAATAGACAGTTTTTGCATGAAAACTCATTCCTGGTGGAACTTCATAGCAAAGTACAAAGTTCGTTTTGGATGGACGAACTAAGTTGAAATAGACAGTTTTTGTATGAAAACTCATTCCTGGTGGAACTTCATAGCAAAGTACAAAGTTCGAATCAGATGGACGAATTAAGTTGAAATAGACAGTTTTTGCATGAAAACTCATTCCTGGTAGAACTTCATAGCAAAGTACAAAGTTCGTTTTAGATGGACAAAGTTAGTTGAAATAGACAGTTTTTGCATGTAAACTCATTCCTGGTGGAACTTCATAGCAAAGTACAAAGTTCGTTTTGGATGGATCAATTTAGTTGAAATAGACAGTTTTTGCATGAAAACTCATTCCTGGTGGAACTTCATAGCAAAGTACAAAGTTCGAATCAGATGGACGAATTAAGTTGAAATAGACAGTTTTTGCATGAAAACTCATTCCTGGTGGAACTTCATAGCAAAGTACAAAGTTCGTTTTGGATGGACAAAGTTAGTTGAAATAGACAGTTTTTGCATGAAAACTCATTCCTGGTGGAACTTCATAGCAAAGTACAAAGTTCGTTTTGGATGGACGAATTAAGTTGAAATAGACAGTTTTTGTATGAAAACTCATTCCTGGTGGAACTTCATAGCAAAGTACAAAGTTCGAATCAGATGGACGAATTAAGTTGAAATAGACAGTTTTTGCATGAAAACTCATTCCTGGTGGAACTTCATAGCAAAGTACAAAGTTCGTTTTAGATGGACAAAGTTAGTTGAAATAGACAGTTTTTGCATGAAAACTCATTCCTGGTGGAACTTCATAGCAAAGTACAAAGTTCGTTTTGGATGGATCAATTTAGTTGAAATAGACAGTTTTTGCATGAAAACTCATTCCTGGTGGAACTTCATAGCAAAGTACAAAGTTCGTTTTGGATGGATCAATTTAGTTGAAATAGACAGTTTTTGCATGAAATCTCATTCCTGGTAGAACTTCATAGCAAAGTACAAAGTTCGTTTTGGATGGACGAATTAAGTTGAAATAGACAGTTTTTGTATGAAAACTCATTCCTGGTGGAACTTCATAGCAAAGTACAAAGTTCGAATCAGATGGACGAATTAAGTTGAAATAGACAGTTTTTGCATGAAAACTCATTCCTGGTAGAACTTCATAGCAAAGTACAAAGTTCGTTTTAGATGGATCAATTTAGTTGAAATAGACAGTTTTTGCATGAAAACTCATTCCTGGTGGAACTTCATAGCAAAGTACAAAGTTCGTTTTGGATGGATCAATTTAGTTGAAATAGACAGTTTTTGCATGAAAACTCATTCCTGGTGGAACTTCATAGCAAAGTACAAAGTTCGTTTTGGATGGACAAAGTTAGTTGAAATAGACAGTTTTTGCATAAAAACTCATTCCTGGTGGAACTTCATAGCAAAGTACAAAGTTCGTTTTGGATGGATCAATTTAGTTGAAATAGACAGTTTTTGCATGAAAACTCATTCCTGGTGGAACTTCATAGCAAAGTACAAAGTTCGTTTTGGATGGATCAATTTAGTTGAAATAGACAGTTTTTGCATGAAAACTCATTCCTGGTGGAACTTCATAGCAAAGTACAAAGTTCGTTTTGGATGGATCAATTTAGTTGAAATAGACAGTTTTTGCATGAAAACTCATTCCTGGTGGAACTTCATAGCAAAGTACAAAGTTCGTTTTGGATGGACAAAGTTAGTTGAAATAGACAGTTTTTGCATAAAAACTCATTCCTGGTGGAACTTCATAGCAAAGTACAAAGTTCGTTTTGGATGGACAAAGTTAGTTGAAATAGACAGTTTTTGCATGAAAACTCATTCCTGGTGGAACTTCATAGCAAAGTACAAAGTTCGTTTTGGATGGATCAATTTAGTTGAAATAGACAGTTTTTGCATGAAAACTCATTCCTGGTGGAACTTCATAGCAAAGTACAAAGTTCGTTTTGGATGGATCAATTTAGTTGAAATAGACAGTTTTTGCATGAAAACTCATTCCTGGTGGAACTTCATAGCAAAGTACAAAGTTCGTTTTGGATGGACGAATTAAGTTGAAATAGACAGTTTTTGTATGAAAACTCATTCCTGGTGGAACTTCATAGCAAAGTACAAAGTTCGAATCAGATGGACGAATTAAGTTGAAATAGACAGTTTTTGCATGAAAACTCATTCCTGGTGGAACTTCATAGCAAAGTACAAAGTTCGTTTTGGATGGATCAATTTAGTTGAAATAGACAGTTTTTGCATGAAAACTCATTCCTGGTGGAACTTCATAGCAAAGTACAAAGTTCGTTTTGGATGGACAAAGTTAGTTGAAATAGACAGTTTTTGCATGAAAACTCATTCCTGGTGGAACTTCATAGCAAAGTACAAAGTTCGTTTTGGATGGATCAATTTAGTTGAAATAGACAGTTTTTGCATGAAAACTCATTCCTGGTGGAACTTCATAGCAAAGTACAAAGTTCGTTTTGGATGGACAAAGTTAGTTGAAATAGACAGTTTTTGCATGAAAACTCATTCCTGGTGGAACTTCATAGCAAAGTACAAAGTTCGTTTTGGATGGACGAATTAAGTTGAAATAGACAGTTTTTGTATGAAAACTCATTCCTGGTGGAACTTCATAGCAAAGTACAAAGTTCGAATCAGATGGACGAATTAAGTTGAAATAGACAGTTTTTGCATGAAAACTCATTCCTGGTGGAACTTCATAGCAAAGTACAAAGTTCGTTTTGGATGGACAAAGTTAGTTGAAATAGACAGTTTTTGCATGAAAACTCATTCCTGGTGGAACTTCATAGCAAAGTACAAAGTTCGTTTTCGATGGACAAAGTTAGTTGAAATAGACAGTTCTTGCATGAAAACTCATTCCTGGTAGAACTTCATAGCAAAGTACAAAGTTCGTATCGGATGGACGAATTAAGTTGAAATAGACAGTTTTTGCATGAAAACTCATTTCTGGTGGAACTTCATAGCAAAGTACAAAGTTCGTTTTGGATGGATCAATTTAGTTGAAATAGACAGTTTTTGCATAAAAACTCATTCCTGGTGGAACTTCATAACAAAGTACAAAGTTCGTTTTGGATGGACAAAAATAGTTGAAATAGACAGTTGTTGCATGAAAACTCATTCCTGGTGAAACTTCATAGCAAAGTACAAAGTTCGTTTTGGATGGACAAAGTTAGTTGAAATAGACAGTTTTTGCATAAAAACTCATTCCTGGTGGAACTTCATAGCAAAGTACAAAGTTCGTATCGGATGGATCAATTTAGTTGAAATAGACAGTTTTTGCATGAAAACTCATTCCTGGTGGAACTTCATAGCAAAGTACAAAGTTCGTTTTGGATGGATCAATTTAGTTGAAATAGACAGTTTTTGCATAAAAACTCATTCCTGGTGGAACTTCATAGCAAAGTACAAAGTTCGTTTTCGATGGACAAAGTTAGTTGAAATAGACAGTTTTTGCATGAAAACTCATTCCTGGTGGAACTTCATAGCAAAGTACAAAGTTCGTTTTGGATGGACAAAGTTAGTTGAAATAGACAGTTTTTGCATGAAAACTCATTCCTGGTGGAACTTCATAGCAAAGTACAAAGTTCGTTTTGGATGGACAAAGTTAGTTGAAATAGACAGTTTTTGCATGAAAACTCATTCCTGGTGGAACTTCATAGCAAAGTACAAAGTTCGTTTTGGATGGACAAAGTTAGTTGAAATAGACAGTTTTTGCATGGTAACACACTCCTGGTGGAACTTCATAGCAAAGTACAAAGTTCGTTTTGGATGGATCAATTTAGTTGAAATAGACAGTTTTTGCATAAAAACTCATTCCTGGTGGAACTTCATAGCAAAGTACAAAGTTCGTTTTCGATGGACAAAGTTAGTTGAAATAGACAGTTCTTGCATGAAAACTCATTCCTGGTGGAACTTCATAACAAAGTACAAAGTTCGTTTTGGATGGACAAAAATAGTTGAAATAGACAGTTGTTGCATGAAAACTCATTCCTGGTGAAACTTCATAGCAAAGTACAAAGTTCGTTTTGGATGGACAAAGTTAGTTGAAATAGACAGTTTTTGCATAAAAACTCATTCCTGGTGAAACTTCATAGCAAAGTACAAAGTTCGTTTTGGATGGACAAAGTTAGTTGAAATAGACAGTTTTTGCATAAAAACTCATTCCTGGTGGAACTTCATAGCAAAGTACAAAGTTCGTTTTGGATGGACAAAGTTAGTTGAAATAGACAGTTTTTGCATAAAAACTCATTCCTGGTGGAACTTCATAGCAAAGTACAAAGTTCGTTTTGGATGGACAAAGTTAGTTGAAATAGACAGTTTTTGCATGAAAACTCATTCCTGGTGGAACTTCATAGCAAAGTACAAAGTTCGTATCGGATGGATCAATTTAGTTGAAATAGACAGTTTTTGCATGAAAACTCATTCCTGGTGGAACTTCATAGCAAAGTACAAAGTTCGTTTTGGATGGATCAATTTAGTTGAAATAGACAGTTTTTGCATAAAAACTCATTCCTGGTGGAACTTCATAACAAAGTACAAAGTTCGTTTTGGATGGACAAAAATAGTTGAAATAGACAGTTGTTGCATGAAAACTCATTCCTGGTGAAACTTTATAGCAAAGTACAAAGTTCGTTTTGGATGGACAAAGTTAGTTGAAATAGACAGTTTTTGCATAAAAACTCATTCCTGGTGGAACTTCATAACAAAGTACAAAGTTCGTTTTGGATGGACAAAAATAGTTGAAATAGACAGTTTTTGCATGAAAACTCATTCCTGGTGGAACTTCATAGCAAAGTACAAAGTTCGTTTTGGATGGACAAAGTTAGTTGAAATAGACAGTTTTTGCATGAAAACTCATTCCTGGTGGAACTTCATAGCAAAGTACAAAGTTCGTTTTGGATGGACAAAGTTAGTTGAAATAGACAGTTTTTGCATGGTAACACACTCCTGGTGGAACTTCATAGCAAAGTACAAAGTTCGTTTTGGATGGATCAATTTAGTTGAAATAGACAGTTTTTGCATAAAAACTCATTCCTGGTGGAACTTCATAGCAAAGTACAAAGTTCGTTTTCGATGGACAAAGTTAGTTGAAATAGACAGTTCTTGCATGAAAACTCATTCCTGGTAGAACTTCATAGCAAAGTACAAAGTTCGTATCGGATGGACGAATTAAGTTGAAATAGACAGTTTTTGCATGAAAACTCATTTCTGGTGGAACTTCATAGCAAAGTACAAAGTTCGTTTTGGATGGATCAATTTAGTTGAAATAGACAGTTTTTGCATAAAAACTCATTCCTGGTGGAACTTCATAACAAAGTACAAAGTTCGTTTTGGATGGACAAAAATAGTTGAAATAGACAGTTGTTGCATGAAAACTCATTCCTGGTGAAACTTCATAGCAAAGTACAAAGTTCGTTTTGGATGGACAAAGTTAGTTGAAATAGACAGTTTTTGCATAAAAACTCATTCCTGGTGGAACTTCATAGCAAAGTACAAAGTTCGTTTTGGATGGACAAAGTTAGTTGAAATAGACAGTTTTTGCATGAAAACTCATTCCTGGTGGAACTTCATAGCAAAGTACAAAGTTCGTATCGGATGGATCAATTTAGTTGAAATAGACAGTTTTTGCATGAAAACTCATTCCTGGTGGAACTTCATAGCAAAGTACAAAGTTCGTTTTGGATGGATCAATTTAGTTGAAATAGACAGTTTTTGCATAAAAACTCATTCCTGGTGGAACTTCATAACAAAGTACAAAGTTCGTTTTGGATGGACAAAAATAGTTGAAATAGACAGTTGTTGCATGAAAACTCATTCCTGGTGAAACTTCATAGCAAAGTACAAAGTTCGTTTTGGATGGACAAAGTTAGTTGAAATAGACAGTTTTTGCATAAAAACTCATTCCTGGTGGAACTTCATAGCAAAGTACAAAGTTCGTTTTGGATGGACAAAGTTAGTTGAAATAGACAGTTTTTGCATAAAAACTCATTCCTGGTGGAACTTCATAGCAAAGTACAAAGTTCGTTTTGGATGGACAAAGTTAGTTGAAATAGACAGTTTTTGCATGAAAACTCATTCCTGGTGGAACTTCATAGCAAAGTACAAAGTTCGTATCGGATGGATCAATTTAGTTGAAATAGACAGTTTTTGCATGAAAACTCATTCCTGGTGGAACTTCATAGCAAAGTACAAAGTTCGTTTTGGATGGATCAATTTAGTTGAAATAGACAGTTTTTGCATAAAAACTCATTCCTGGTGGAACTTCATAACAAAGTACAAAGTTCGTTTTGGATGGACAAAAATAGTTGAAATAGACAGTTGTTGCATGAAAACTCATTCCTGGTGAAACTTCATAGCAAAGTACAAAGTTCGTTTTGGATGGACAAAGTTAGTTGAAATAGACAGTTTTTGCATAAAAACTCATTCCTGGTGGAACTTCATAGCAAAGTACAAAGTTCGTTTTGGATGGACAAAGTTAGTTGAAATAGACAGTTTTTGCATGAAAACTCATTCCTGGTGGAACTTCATAGCAAAGTACAAAGTTCGTTTTGGATGGATCAATTTAGTTGAAATAGACAGTTTTTGCATGAAAACTCATTCGTGGTGGAACTTCATAGCAAAGTACAAAGTTCGTTTTGGATGGATCAATTTAGTTGAAATAGACAGTTTTTGCATGAAAACTCATTCCTGGTGGAACTTCATAGCAAAGTACAAAGTTCGTTTTGGGTGGACAAAGTTAGTTGAAATAGACAGTTTTTGCATAAAAACTCATTCCTGGTGGAACTTCATAGCAAAGTACAAAGTTCGTTTTGGATGGATCAATTTAGTTGAAATAGACAGTTTTTGCATAAAAACTCATTCCTGGTGGATCTTCATAGCAAAGTACAAAGTTCGTTTTGGATGGACAAAGTTAGTTGAAATAGACAGTTTTTGCATGAAAACTCATTCCTGGTGGAACTTCATAGCAAAGTACAAAGTTCGTTTTGGATGGATCAATTTAGTTGAAATAGACAGTTTTTGCATAAAAACTCATTTCTGGTGGAACTTCATAGCAAAGAACAAAGTTCGTTTTGGATGGATCAATTTAGTTGAAATAGACAGTTTTTGCATAAAAACTCATTCCTGGTGGAACTTCATAGCAAAGTACAAAGTTCGTTTTCGATGGACAAAGTTAGTTGAAATAGACAGTTTTTGCATGAAAACTCATTCCTGGTGGAACTTCATAGCAAAGTACAAAGTTCGTTTTGGATGGACAAAGTTAGTTGAAATAGACAGTTTTTGCATGAAAACTCATTTCTGGTGGAACTTCATAGCAAAGTACAAAGTTCGTTTTGGATGGATCAATTTAGTTGAAATAGACAGTTTTTGCATAAAAACTCATTCCTGGTGGAACTTCATAGCAAAGTACAAAGTTCGTTTTGGATGGACAAAGTTAGTTGAAATAGACAGTTTTTGCATGAAAACTCATTCCTGGTGGAACTTCATAGCAAAGTACAAAGTTCGTTTTGGATGGACAAAGTTAGTTGAAATAGACAGTTTTTGCATGGTAACACACTCCTGGTGGAACTTCATAGCAAAGTACAAAGTTCGTTTTGGATGGATCAATTTAGTTGAAATAGACAGTTTTTGCATAAAAACTCATTCCTGGTGGAACTTCATAGCAAAGTACAAAGTTCGTTTTCGATGGACAAAGTTAGTTGAAATAGACAGTTCTTGCATGAAAACTCATTCCTGGTAGAACTTCATAGCAAAGTACAAAGTTCGTATCGGATGGACGAATTAAGTTGAAATAGACAGTTTTTGCATGAAAACTCATTTCTGGTGGAACTTCATAGCAAAGAACAAAGTTCGTTTTGGATGGATCAATTTAGTTGAAATAGACAGTTTTTGCATGAAAACTCATTCCTGGTGGAACTTCATAGCAAAGTACAAAGTTCGTTTTGGATGGATCAATTTAGTTGAAATAGACAGTTTATGCATGAAAACTCATTCCTGGTGGAACTTCATAGCAAAGTACAAAGTTCGTTTTCGATGGACAAAGTTAGTTGAAATAGACAGTTTTTGCATGAAAACTCATTCCTGGTAGAACTTCATAGCAAAGTACAAAGTTCGAATCAGATGGACGAATTAAGTTGAAATAGACAGTTTTTGCATGAAAACTCATTCCTGGTGGAACTTCATAGCAAAGTACAAAGTTCGTTTTGGATGGACAAAGTTAGTTGAAATAGACAGTTTTTGCATGAAAACTCATTCCTGGTGGAACTTCATAGCAAAGTACAAAGTTCGTTTTGGATGGACAAAGTTAGTTGAAATAGACAGTTTTTGCATGGTAACACACTCCTGGTGGAACTTCATAGCAAAGTACAAAGTTCGTTTTGGATGGATCAATTTAGTTGAAATAGACAGTTTTTGCATAAAAACTCATTCCTGGTGGAACTTCATAGCAAAGTAC
>NW_026453773.1:0-70679 GCF_943734755.1 Anopheles moucheti
GGAATGAGTTTTCATGCAAGAACTGTCTATTTCAACTAAATTGATTCATCCAAAACGAACTTTGTACTTTGCTATGAAGTTCCACCAGGAATGAGTTTTTTATGCAAAAACTGTCTATTTCAACTAACTTTGTCCATCCAAAACGAACTTTGTACTTTGCTATGAAGTTCCACCAGGAATGAGTTTTCATGCAAAAACTGTCTATTTTAACTAAATTGATCCATCCAAAACGAACTTTGTACTTTGCTATGAAGTTCCACCAGGAATGAGTTTTCATGCAAAAACTGTCTATTTTAACTTAATTCGTCCATCCAAAACGAACTTTGTACTTTGCTATGAAGTTCCACCAGGAATGAGTTTTTATGCAAAAACTGTCTATTTCAACTTAATTCGTCCATCCAAAACGAACTTTGTACTTTGCTATGAAGTTCCACCAGGAATGAGTTTTCATGCAAGAACTGTCTATTTCAACTAAATTGGTGCATCCGATACGAACTTTGTACTTTGCTATGAAGTTCCACCAGGAATGAGTTTTCATGCAAGAACTGTCTATTTCAACTAAATTGATCCATCCAAAACGAACTTTGTACTTTGCTATGAAGTTCCACCAGGAATGAGTTTTTATGCAAAAACTGTCTATTTAAACTAAATTGATCCATCCAAAACGAACTTTGTACTTTGCTATGAAGTTCCACCTGGAAGGAGTTTTCATGCAAAAACTGTCTATTTCAACTAACTTTGTCCATCCAAAACGAACTTTGTACTTTGCTATGAAGTTCCACCAGGAATGAGTTTTCATACAAAAACTGTCTATTTCAACTAAATTGATCCATCCAAAACGAACTTTGTACTTTGCTATGAAGTTCCACCAGGAATGAGTTTTCATGCAAAAACTGTCTATTTCAACTAACTTTGTCCATCCAAAACGAACTTTGTACTTTGCTATGAAGTTCCACCAGGAATGAGTTTTTATGCAAAAACTGTCTATTTCAACTAAATTGATCCATCCAAAACGAACTTTGTACTTTGCTATGAAGTTCCACCTGGAAGGAGTTTTCATGCAAAAACTGTCTATTTCAACTAACTTTGTCCATCCAAAACGAACTTTGTACTTTGCTATGAAGTTCCACCAGGAATGAGTTTTCATGCAAAAACTGTCTATTTCAACTAACTTTGTCCATCCAAAACGAACTTTGTACTTTGCTATGAAGTTCCACCAGGAATGAGTTGTCATGCAAAAACTGTCTATTTCAACTAACTTTGTCCATCCAAAACGAACTTTGTACTTTGCTATGAAGTTCCACCAGGAATGAGTTTTCATGCAAAAACTGTCTATTTCAACTAACTTTGTCCATCCAAAACGAACTTTGTACTTTGCTATGAAGTTCCACCAGGAATGAGTTTTTATGCAAAAACTGTCTATTTCAACTAAATTGATCCATTAAAAACGAACTTTGTACTTTGCTATGAAGTTCCTTCTGGAAGGAGTTTTCATGCAAAAACTGTCTATTTCAACTAACTTTGTCCATCCAAAACGAACTTTGTACTTTGCTATGAAGTTCCACCAGGAATGAGTTTTCATGCAAAAACTGTCTATTTCAACTAACTTTGTCCATCCAAAACGAACTTTGTACTTTGCTATGAAGTTCCACCAGGAATGAGTTTTCATGCAAAAACTGTCTATTTCAACTAAATTGATCCATCCAAAACGAACTTTGTACTTTGCTATGAAGTTCCACCAGGAATGAGTTTTTATGCAAAAACTGTCTATTTCAACTAAATTGATCCATCCAAAACGAACTTTGTACTTTGCTATGAAGTTCCACCAGGAATGAGTTTTCATGCAAAAACTGTCTATTTCAACTAACTTTGTCCACCCAAAACGAACTTTGTACTTTACTATGAAGTTCCACCAGGAATGAGTTTTCATACAAAAACTGTCTATTTCAACTAAATTGATCCATCCAAAACGAACTTTGTACTTTGCTATGAAGTTCCACCAGGAATGCGTTTTTATGCAAAAACTGTCTATTTCAACTTAATTCGTCCATCCAAAACGAACTTTGTACTTTGCTATGAAGTTCCACCAGGAATGAGTTTTTATGCAAAAACTGTCTATTTCAACTAACTTTGTCCATCCAAAACGAACTTTGTACTTTGCTATGAAGTTCCACCAGGAATGAGTTTTCATACAAAAACTGTCTATTTCAACTAAATTGATCCATCCAAAACGAACTTTGTACTTTGCTATGAAGTTCCACCAGGAATGGGTTTTCATGCAAAAACTGTCTATTTCAACTAAATTGATCCATCCAAAACGAACTTTGTACTTTGCTATGAAGTTCCACCTGGAAGGAGTTTTCATGCAAAAACTGTCTATTTCAACTAACTTTGTCCATCCAAAACGAACTTTGTACTTTACTATGAAGTTCCACCAGGAATGAGTTTTTATGCAAAAACTGTCTATTTCAACTAACTTTGTCCATCCAAAACGAACTTTGTACTTTGCTATGAAGTTCCACCAGGAATGAGTTTTCATACAAAAACTGTCTATTTCAACTAAATTGATCCATCCAAAACGAACTTTGTACTTTGCTATGAAGTTCCACCTGGAATGAGTTTTCATGCAAAAACTGTCTATTTCAACTAACTTTGTCCATCCAAAACGAACTTTGTACTTTGCTATGAAGTTCCACCAGGAATGAGTTTTCATACAAAAACTGTCTATTTCAACTTAATTCGTCCATCCGATTTGAACTTTGTACTTTGCTATGAAGTTCCACCAGGAATGAGTTTTTATGCAAAAACTGTCTATTTCAACTAACTTTGTCCATCCAAAACGAACTTTGTACTTTGCTATGAAGTTCCACCAGGAATGAGTTTTTATGCAAAAACTGTCTATTTCAACTAACTTTGTCCATCCAAAACGAACTTTGTACTTTGCTATGAAGTTCCACCAGGAATGAGTTTTTATGCAAAAACTGTCTATTTCAACTAACTTTGTCCATCCAAAACGAACTTTGTACTTTGCTATGAAGTTCCACCAGGAATGAGTTTTCATACAAAAACTGTCTATTTCAACTAAATTGATCCATCCAAAACGAACTTTGTACTTTGCTATGAAGTTCCACCAGGAATGAGTTTTCATGCAAAAACTGTCTATTTCAACTAAATTGATCCATCCAAAACGAACTTTGTACTTTGCTATGAAGTTCCACCAGGAATGAGTTTTCATGCAAAAACTGTCTATTTCAACTAAATTGATCCATCCAAAACGAACTTTGTACTTTGCTATGAAGTTCCACCTGGAAGGAGTTTTCATGCAAAAACTGTCTATTTCAACTAACTTTGTCCATCCAAAACGAACTTTGTACTTTACTATGAAGTTCCACCAGGAATGAGTTTTCATACAAAAACTGTCTATTTCAACTAACTTTGTCCATCCAAAACGAACTTTGTACTTTGCTATGAAGTTCCACCAGGAATGAGTTTTCATGCAAAAACTGTCTATTTCAACTAAATTGATCCATCCAAAACGAACTTTGTACTTTGCTATGAAGTTCCACCAGGAATGAGTTTTTATGCAAAAACTGTCTATTTCAACTAAATTGATCCATCCAAAACGAACTTTGTACTTTGCTATGAAGTTCCACCTGGAAGGAGTTTTCATGCTAAAACTGTCTATTTCAACTAACTTTGTCCATCCAAAACGAACTTTGTACTTTACTATGAAGTTCCACCAGGAATGAGTTTTCATACAAAAACTGTCTATTTCAACTTAATTCGTCCATCCGATTTGAACTTTGTACTTTGCTATGAAGTTCCACCAGGAATGAGTTTTTATGCAAAAACTGTCTATTTCAACTAAATTGATCCATCCAAAACGAACTTTGTACTTTGCTATGAAGTTCCACCTGGAAGGAGTTTTCATGCAAAAACTGTCTATTTCAACTAACTTTGTCCATCCAAAACGAACTTTGTACTTTGCTATGAAGTTCCACCAGGAATGAGTTTTCATACAAAAACTGTCTATTTCAACTTAATTCGTCCATCCAAAACGAACTTTGTACTTTGCTATGAAGTTCCACCAGGAATGAGTTTTTATGCAAAAACTGTCTATTTCAACTAAATTGATCCATCCAAAACGAACTTTGTACTTTGCTATGAAGTTCCACCTGGAAGGAGTTTTCATGCTAAAACTGTCTATTTCAACTAACTTTGTCCATCCAAAACGAACTTTGTACTTTACTATGAAGTTCCACCAGGAATGAGTTTTCATACAAAAACTGTCTATTTCAACTTAATTCGTCCATCCGATTTGAACTTTGTACTTTGCTATGAAGTTCCACCAGGAATGAGTTTTTATGCAAAAACTGTCTATTTCAACTAAATTGATCCATCCAAAACGAACTTTGTACTTTGCTATAAAGTTCCACCAGGAATGAGTTTTCATGCAAAAACTGTCTATTTCAACTAACTTTGTCCATCCAAAACGAACTTTGTACTTTGCTATGAAGTTCCACCAGGAATGAGTTTTCATACAAAAACTGTCTATTTCAACTTAATTCGTCCATCCAAAACGAACTTTGTACTTTGCTATGAAGTTCCACCAGGAATGAGTTTTCATGCAAAAACTGTCTATTTCAACTAAATTGATCCATCCAAAACGAACTTTGTACTTTGCTATGAAGTTCCACCAGGAATGAGTTTTTATGCAAAAACTGTCTATTTCAACTTAATTCGTCCATCCAAAACGAACTTTGTACTTTGCTATGAAGTTCCACCAGGAATGAGTTTTCATGCAAAAACTGTCTATTTCAACTAAATTGATCCATCCAAAACGAACTTTGTACTTTGCTATGAAGTTCCACCAGGAATGAGTTTTTATGCAAAAACTGTCTATTTCAACTAAATTGATCCATCCAAAACGAACTTTGTACTTTGCTATGAAGTTCCACCTGGAATGAGTTTTCATGCAAAAACTGTCTATTTCAACTAACTTTGTCCATCCAAAACGAACTTTGTACTTTACTATGAAGTTCCACCAGGAATGAGTTTTCATACAAAAACTGTCTATTTCAACTAAAATGATCCATCCAAAACGAACTTTGTACTTTGCTATGAAGTTCCACCTGGAAGGAGTTTTCATGCAAAAACTGTCTATTTCAACTAACTTTGTCCATCCAAAACGAACTTTGTACTTTGCTATGAAGTTCCACCAGGAATGAGTTTTTATGCAAAAACTGTCTATTTCAACTAACTTTGTCCATCCAAAACGAACTTTGTACTTTGCTATGAAGTTCCACCAGGAATGAGTTTTCATGCAAAAACTGGCTATTTCAACTAAATTGATCCATCCAAAACGAACTTTGTACTTTGCTATGAAGTTCCACCAGGAATGAGTTTTTATGCAAAAACTGTCTATTTCAACTAAATTGATCCATCCAAAACGAACTTTGTACTTTGCTATGAAGTTCCACCTGGAAGGAGTTTTCATGCAAAAACTGTCTATTTCAACTAACTTTGTCCATCCAAAACGAACTTTGTACTTTGCTATGAAGTTCCACCAGGAATGAGTTTTCATGCAAAAACTGTCTATTTCAACTAACTTTGTCCATCCAAAACGAACTTTGTACTTTGCTATGAAGTTCCACCAGGAATGAGTTTTCATGCAAAAACTGTCTATTTCAACTAACTTTGTCCATCCAAAACGAACTTTGTACTTTGCTATGAAGTTCCACCAGGAATGAGTTTTCATGCAAAAACTGTCTATTTCAACTAAATTGATCCATCCAAAACGAACTTTGTACTTTGCTATGAAGTTCCACCAGGAATGAGTTTTTATGCAAAAACTGTCTATTTCAACTAAATTGATCCATCCAAAACGAACTTTGTACTTTGCTATGAAGTTCCACCTGGAAGGAGTTTTCATGCAAAAACTGTCTATTTCAACTAACTTTGTCCATCCAAAACGAACTTTGTACTTTGCTATGAAGTTCCACCAGGAATGAGTTTTCATGCAAAAACTGTCTATTTCAACTAACTTTGTCCATCCAAAACGAACTTTGTACTTTGCTATGAAGTTCCACCAGGAATGAGTTTTCATGCAAAAACTGTCTATTTCAACTAAATTGATCCATCCAAAACGAACTTTGTACTTTGCTATGAAGTTCCACCAGGAATGGGTTTTCATGCAAAAACTGTCTATTTCAACTAACTTTGTCCATCCAAAACGAACTTTGTACTTTGCTATGAAGTTCCACCTGGAAGGAGTTTTCATGCAAAAACTGTCTATTTCAACTAACTTTGTCCATCCAAAACGAACTTTGTACTTTACTATGAAGTTCCACCAGGAATGAGTTTTCATACAAAAACTGTCTATTTCAACTAAATTGATCCATCCAAAACGAACTTTGTACTTTGCTATGAAGTTCCACCAGGAATGAGTTTTTATGCAAAAACTGTCTATTTCAACTTAATTCGTCCATCCAAAACGAACTTTGTACTTTGCTATGAAGTTCCACCAGGAATGAGTTTTTATGCAAAAACTGTCTATTTCAACTAACTTTGTCCATCCAAAACGAACTTTGTACTTTGCTATGAAGTTCCACCAGGAATGAGTTTTCATACAAAAACTGTCTATTTCAACTAAATTGATCCATCCAAAACGAACTTTGTACTTTGCTATGAAGTTCCACCAGGAATGGGTTTTCATGCAAAAACTGTCTATTTCAACTAACTTTGTCCATCCAAAACGAACTTTGTACTTTGCTATGAAGTTCCACCAGGAATGAGTTTTTATGCAAAAACTGTCTATTTCAACTAACTTTGTCCATCCAAAACGAACTTTGTACTTTGCTATGAAGTTCCACCAGGAATGAGTTTTCATGCAAAAACTATCTATTTCAACTAACTTTGTCCATCCAAAACGAACTTTGTACTTTGCTATGAAGTTCCACCAGGAATGAGTTTTCATACAAAAACTGTCTATTTCAACTTAATTCGTCCATCCAAAACGAACTTTGTACTTTGCTATGAAGTTCCACCAGGAATGGGTTTTCATGCAAAAACTGTCTATTTCAACTTAATTCGTCCATCCAAAACGAACTTTGTACTTTGCTATGAAGTTCCACCAGGAATGAGTTTTCATGCAAAAACTGTCTATTTCAACTAAATTGATCCATCCAAAACGAACTTTGTACTTTGCTATGAAGTTCCACCAGGAATGAGTTTTTATGCAAAAACTGTCTATTTCAACTTAATTCGTCCATCCAAAACGAACTTTGTACTTTGCTATGAAGTTCCACCAGGAATGAGTTTTCATGCAAAAACTGTCTATTTCAACTAAATTGATCCATCCAAAACGAACTTTGTACTTTGCTATGAAGTTCCACCAGGAATGAGTTTTTATGCAAAAACTGTCTATTTCAACTAAATTGATCCATCCAAAACGAACTTTGTACTTTGCTATGAAGTTCCACCTGGAAGGAGTTTTCATGCTAAAACTGTCTATTTCAACTAACTTTGTCCATCCAAAACGAACTTTGTACTTTACTATGAAGTTCCACCAGGAATGAGTTTTCATACAAAAACTGTCTATTTCAACTTAATTCGTCCATCCGATTCGAACTTTGTACTTTGCTATGAAGTTCCACCAGGAATGAGTTTTTATGCAAAAACTGTCTATTTCAACTAAATTGATCCATCCAAAACGAACTTTGTACTTTGCTATGAAGTTCCACCAGGAATGAGTTTTCATGCAAAAACTGTCTATTTCAACTAACTTTGTCCATCCAAAACGAACTTTGTACTTTGCTATGAAGTTCCACCAGGAATGAGTTTTCATGCAAAAACTGTCTATTTCAACTAAATTGATCCATCCAAAACGAACTTTGTACTTTGCTATGAAGTTCCACCAGGAATGAGTTTTCATGCAAAAACTGTCTATTTCAACTAACTTTGTCCATCCAAAACGAACTTTGTACTTTGCTATGAAGTTCCACCAGGAATGAGTTTTCATGCAAAAACTGTCTATTTTAACTTAATTCGTCCATCCGATTCGAACTTTGTACTTTGCTATGAAGTTCCACCAGGAATGAGTTTTTATGCAAAAACTGTCTATTTCAACGAAATTGATCCATCCAAAACGAACTTTGTACTTTGCTATGAAGTTCCACCAGGAATGAGTTTTCATGCAAAAACTGTCTATTTCAACTAACTTTGTCCATCCAAAACGAACTTTGTACTTTGCTATGAAGTTCCACCAGGAATGAGTTTTCATGCAAAAACTGTCTATTTCAACTAAATTGATCCATCCAAAACGAACTTTGTACTTTGCTATGAAGTTCCACCAGGAATGAGTTTTCATGCAAAAATTATCTATTTCAACTAACTTTGTCCATCCAAAACGAACTTTGTACTTTGCTATGAAGTTCCACCAGGAATGAGTTTTCATGCAAAAACTGTCTATTTCAACTTAATTCGTCCATCCGATTCGAACTTTGTACTTTGCTATGAAGTTCCACCAGGAATGAGTTTTCATACAAAAACTGTCTATTTCAACTAACTTTGTCCATCCAAAACGAACTTTGTACTTTGCTATGAAGTTCCACCAGAAGTGTGTTTTCATACAAAAACTGTTAATTACAACTAAATTGATCCATCCAAAACGAACTTTGTACTTTGCTATGAAGTTCCACCAGGAATGAGTTTTCATGCAAAAACTGTCTATTTCAACTTAATTCGTCCATCCGATTCGAACTTTGTACTTTGCTATGAAGTTCCACCAGGAATGAGTTTTTATGCAAAAACTGTCTATTTCAACTAACTTTGTCCATCCAAAACGAACTTTGTACTTTGCTATGAAGTTCCACCAGGAATGAGTTTTTATGCAAAAACTGTCTATTTCAACTAACTTTGTCCATCCAAAACGAACTTTGTACTTTGCTATGAAGTTCCACCAGGAATGAGTTTTCATGCAAAAACTGTCTATTTCAACTAACTTTGTCCATCCAAAACGAACTTTGTACTTTGCTATGAAGTTCCACCAGGAATGAGTTTTCATGCAAAAACTGTCTATTTTAACTAAATTGATCCATCCAAAACGAACTTTGTACTTTGCTATGAAGTTCCACCAGGAATGAGTTTTCATGCAAAAACTGTCTATTTCAACTAAATTCGTCCATCCGATACGAACTTTGTACTTTGCTATGAAGTTCCACCAGGAATGAGTTTTCATGCAAAAACTGTCTATTTCAACTAAATTCGTCCATCCGATACGAACTTTGTACTTTGCTATGAAGTTCTACCAGGAATGAGTTTTCATGCAAGAACTGTCTATTTCAACTAAATTGATCCATCCAAAACGAACTTTGTACTTTGCTATGAAGTTCCACCAGGAATGAGTTTTCATGCAAAAACTGTCTATTTCAACTAAATTGATCCATCCAAAACGAACTTTGTACTTTGCTATGAAGTTCCACCAGGAATGAGTTTTCATGCAAAAACTGTCTATTTTAACTAAATTGATCCATCCAAAACGAACTTTGTACTTTGCTATGAAGTTCCACCAGGAATGAGTTTTCATGCAAAAACTGTCTATTTCAACTAAATTCGTCCATCCGATACGAACTTTGTACTTTGCTATGAAGTTCTACCAGGATTGAGTTTTCAAGCAAGAACTGTCTATTTCAACTAACTTTGTCCATCCAAAACGAACTTTGTACTTTGCTATGAAGTTCCACCAGGAATGAGTTTTCATGCAAAAACTGTCTATTTCAACTAACTTTGTCCTTCCAAAACGAACTTTGTACTTTGCTATGAAGTTCCACCAGGAATGAGTTTTCATGCAAAAACTGTCTATTTCAACTAACTTTGTCCATCCAAAACGAACTTTGTACTTTGCTATGAAGTTCCACCAGGAATGAGTTTTCATGCAAAAACTGTCTATTTCAACTTAATTCGTCCATCCGATACGAACTTTGTACTTTGCTATGAAGTTCCACCAGGAATGAGTTTTCATGCAAAAACTGTCTATTTCAACTAACTTTGTCCATCCAAAATGAACTTTGTACTTTGCTATGAAGTTCCACCAGGAATGAGTTTTCATGCAAAAACTGTCTATTTTAACTAAATTGATCCATCCAAAACGAACTTTGTACTTTGCTATGAAGTTCCACCAGGAATGAGTTTTCATGCAAAAACTGTCTATTTCAACTAAATTGATCCATCCAAAACGAACTTTGTACTTTGCTATGAAGTTCCACCAGGAATGAGTTTTTATGCAAGAACTGTCTATTTCAACTAACTTTGTCCATCCAAAACGAACTTTGTACTTTGCTATGAAGTTCCACCAGGAATGAGTTTTTATGCAAAAACTGTCTATTTCAACTAACTTTGTCCATCCAAAACGAACTTTGTACTTTGCTATGAAGTTCCACCAGGAATGAGTTTTTATGCAAAAACTGTCTATTTCAACTAACTTTGTCCATCCAAAACGAACTTTGTACTTTGCTATGAAGTTCCACCAGGAATGAGTTTTCATGCAAAAACTGTCTATTTCAACTAACTTTGTCCATCCAAAACGAACTTTGTACTTTGCTATGAAGTTCCACCAGGAATGAGTTTTCATGCAAAAACTGTCTATTTTAACTAAATTGATCCATCCAAAACGAACTTTGTACTTTGCTATGAAGTTCCACCAGGAATGAGTTTTCATGCAAAAACTGTCTATTTCAACTAAATTGATCCATCCAAAACGAACTTTGTTCTTTGCTATGAAGTTCCACCAGGAATGAGTTTTCATGCAAAAACTGTCTATTTCAACTAAATTGATCCATCCAAAACGAACTTTGTACTTTGCTATGAAGTTCCACCAGGAATGAGTTTTCATGCAAAAACTGTCTATTTCAACTAACTTTGTCCATCCAAAACGAACTTTGTACTTTGCTATGAAGTTCTACCAGGAATTAGTTTTCATGCAAGAACTGTCTATTTCAACTAAATTGATCCATCCAAAACGAACTTTGTACTTTGCTATGAAGTTCCACCAGGAATGAGTTTTCATGCAAAAACTGTCTATTTCAACTAACTTTGTCCATCCAAAACGAACTTTGTACTTTGCTATGAAGTTCCACCAGGAATGAGTTTTCATGCAAAAACTGTCTATTTTAACTAAATTGATCCATCCAAAACGAACTTTGTACTTTGCTATGAAGTTCCACCAGGAATGAGTTTTCATGCAAAAACTGTCTATTTCAACTAAATTGATCCATCCAAAACGAACTTTGTACTTTGCTATGAAGTTCCACCAGGAATGAGTTTTCATGCAAAAACTGTCTATTTCAACTAACTTTGTCCATCCAAAACGAACTTTGTACTTTGCTATGAAGTTCTACCAGGAATGAGTTTTCATGCAAGAACTGTCTATTTCAACTAAATTGATCCATCCAAAACGAACTTTGTACTTTGCTATGAAGTTCCACCAGGAATGAGTTTTCATGCAAAAACTGTCTATTTCAACTAAATTGATCCATCCAAAACGAACTTTGTACTTTGCTATGAAGTTCCACCAGGAATGAGTTTTCATGCAAAAACTGTCTATTTCAACTAACTTTGTCCATCCAAAACGAACTTTGTACTTTGCTATGAAGTTCCACCAGGAATGAGTTTTCATGCAAAAACTGTCTATTTCAACTAAATTGATCCATCCAAAACGAACTTTGTTCTTTGCTATGAAGTTCCACCAGGAATGAGTTTTCATGCAAAAACTGTCTATTTCAACTAACTTTGTCCATCCAAAACGAACTTTGTACTTTGCTATGAAGTTCCACCAGGAATGAGTTTTCATGCAAAAACTGTCTATTTCAACTAACTTTGTCCATCCAAAACGAACTTTGTACTTTGCTATGAAGTTCCACCAGGAATGAGTTTTCATGCAAAAACTGTCTATTTCAACTAAATTGATCCATCCAAAACGAACTTTGTACTTTGCTATGAAGTTCCACCAGGAATGAGTTTTCATGCAAAAACTGTCTATTTCAACTAACTTTGTCCATCCAAAACGAACTTTGTACTTTGCTATGAAGTTCCACCAGGAATGAGTTTTCATGCAAAAACTGTCTATTTCAACTAAATTGATCCATCCAAAACGAACGTTGTTCTTTGCTATGAAGTTCCACCAGGAATGAGTTTTCATGCAAAAACTGTCTATTTCAACTAACTTTGTCCATCCAAAACGAACTTTGTACTTTGCTATGAAGTTCCACCAGGAATGAGTTTTCATGCAAAAACTGTCTATTTCAACTAACTTTGTCCATCCAAAACGAACTTTGTACTTTGCTATGAAGTTCCACCAGGAATGAGTTTTCATGCAAAAACTGTCTATTTCAACTAAATTGATCCATCCAAAACGAACTTTGTTCTTTGCTATGAAGTTCCACCAGGAATGAGTTTTCATGCAAAAACTGTCTATTTCAACTAACTTTGTCCATCCAAAACGAACTTTGTACTTTGCTATGAAGTTCTACCAGGAATGAGTTTTCATGCAAGAACTGTCTATTTCAACTAAATTGATCCATCCAAAACGAACTTTGTACTTTGCTATGAAGTTCCACCAGGAATGAGTTTTCATGCAAAAACTGTCTATTTCAACTAACTTTGTCCATCCAAAACGAACTTTGTACTTTGCTATGAAGTTCTACCAGGAATGAGTTTTCATGCAAGAACTGTCTATTTCAACTAAATTGATCCATCCAAAACGAACTTTGTACTGTGCTATGAAGTTCCACCAGGAATGAGTTTTCATGCAAAAACTGTCTATTTCAACTAAATTGATCCATCCAAAACGAACTTTGTACTTTGCTATGAAGTTCCACCAGGAATGAGTTTTCATGCAAAAACTGTCTATTTCAACTAACTTTGTCCATCCAAAACGAACTTTGTACTTTGCTATGAAGTTCCACCAGGAATGAGTTTTCATGCAAAAACTGTCTATTTCAACTAAATTGATCCATCCAAAACGAACTTTGTACTTTGCTATGAAGTTCCACCAGGAATGAGTTTTCATGCAAAAACTGTCTATTTCAACTTAATTCGTCCATCCGATACGAATTTTGTACTTTGCTATGAAGTTCCACCAGGAATGAGTTTTCATGCAAAAACTGTCTATTTCAACTAACTTTGTCCATCCAAAACGAACTTTGTACTTTGCTATGAAGTTCCACCAGGAATGAGTTTTCATGCAAAAACTGTCTATTTTAACTAAATTGATCCATCCAAAACGAACTTTGTACTTTGCTATGAAGTTCCACCAGGAATGAGTTTTCATGCAAAAACTGTCTATTTCAACTAACTTTGTCCATCCAAAACGAACTTTGTACTTTGCTATGAAGTTCCACCAGGAATGAGTTTTCATGCAAAAACTGTCTATTTCAACTTAATTCGTCCATCCGATACGAACTTTGTACTTTGCTATGAAGTTCCACCAGGAATGAGTTTTCATGCAAAAACTGTCTATTTCAACTAACTTTGTCCATCCAAAACGAACTTTGTTCTTTGCTATGAAGTTCCACCAGGAATGAGTTTTCATGCAAAAACTGTCTATTTTAACTAAATTGATCCATCCAAAACGAACTTTGTACTTTGCTATGAAGTTCCACCAGGAATGAGTTTTCATGCAAAAACTGTCTATTTCAACTAAATTGATCCATCCAAAACGAACTTGGTACTTTGCTATGAAGTTCCACCAGGAATGAGTTTTTATGCAAGAACTGTCTATTTCAACTAACTTTGTCCATCCAAAACGAACTTTGTACTTTGCTATGAAGTTCCACCAGGAATGAGTTTTTATGCAAAAACTGTCTATTTCAACTAACTTTGTCCATCCAAAACGAACTTTGTACTTTGCTATGAAGTTCCACCAGTAATGAGTTTTTATGCAAAAACTGTCTATTTCAACTAACTTTGTCCATCCAAAACGAACTTTGTACTTTGCTATGAAGTTCCACCAGGAATGAGTTTTCATGCAAAAACTGTCTATTTCAACTAACTTTGTCCATCCAAAACGAACTTTGTACTTTGCTATGAAGTTCCACCAGGAATGAGTTTTCATGCAAAAACTGTCTATTTTAACTAAATTGATCCATCCAAAACGAACTTTGTACTTTGCTATGAAGTTCCACCAGGAATGAGTTTTCATGCAAAAACTGTCTATTTCAACTAAATTGATCCATCCAAAACGAACTTTGTACTTTGCTATGAAGTTCCACCAGGAATGAGTTTTCATGCAAAAACTGTCTATTTCAACTAAATTGATCCATCCAAAACGAACTTTGTTCTTTGCTATGAAGTTCCACCAGGAATGAGTTTTCATGCAAAAACTGTCTATTTCAACTAAATTGGTGCATCCGATACGAACTTTGTTCTTTGCTATGAAGTTCCACCAGGAATGAGTTTACATGCAAAAACTGTCTATTTCAACTAAATTGATCCATCCAAAACGAACTTTGTACTTTGCTATGAAGTTCTACCAGGAATGAGTTTTCATGCAAGAACTGTCCATTTCAACTAACTTTGTCCATCCAAAACGAACTTTGTTCTTTGCTATGAAGTTCCACCAGGAATGAGTTTTCATGCAAAAACTGTCTATTTCAACTAACTTTGTCCATCCAAAACGAACTTTGTACTTTGCTATGAAGTTCCACCAGGAATGAGTTTTCATGCAAAAACTGTCTATTTCAACTAACTTTGTCCATCCAAAACGAACTTTGTACTTTGCTATGAAGTTCCACCAGGAATGAGTTTTCATGCAAAAACTGTCTATTTCAACTAAATTGATCCATCCAAAACGAACTTTGTACTTTGCTATGAAGTTCCACCAGGAATGAGTTTTTATGCAAGAACTGTCTATTTCAACTAACTTTGTCCATCCAAAACGAACTTTGTACTTTGCTATGAAGTTCCACCAGGAATGAGTTTTTATGCAAAAACTGTCTATTTCAACTAACTTTGTCCATCCAAAACGAACTTTGTACTTTGCTATGAAGTTCCACCAGGAATGAGTTTTCATGCAAAAACTGTCTATTTCAACTAACTTTGTCCATCCAAAACGAACTTTGTACTTTGCTATGAAGTTCCACCAGGAATGAGTTTTCATGCAAAAACTGTCTATTTTAACTAAATTGATCCATCCAAAACGAACTTTGTACTTTGCTATGAAGTTCCACCAGGAATGAGTTTTCATGCAAAAACTGTCTATTTTAACTAAATTGATCCATCCAAAACGAACTTTGTACTTTGCTATGAAGTTCCACCAGGAATGAGTTTTCATGCAAAAACTGTCTATTTCAACTAAATTGATCCATCCAAAACGAACTTTGTACTTTGCTATGAAGTTCCACCAGGAATGAGTTTTCATGCAAAAACTGTCTATTTTAACTAAATTGATCCATCCAAAACGAACTTTGTACTTTGCTATGAAGTTCCACCAGGAATGAGTTTTTATGCAAGAACTGTCTATTTCAACTAACTTTGTCCATCCAAAACGAACTTTGTACTTTGCTATGAAGTTCCACCAGGAATGAGTTTTCATGCAAAAACTGTCTATTTTAACTAAATTGATCCATCCAAAACGAACTTTGTACTTTGCTATGAAGTTCCACCAGGAATGAGTTTTCATGCAAAAACTGTCTATTTCAACTTAATTCGTCCATCCGATACGAACTTTGTACTTTGCTATGAAGTTCCACCAGGAATGAGTTTTCATGCAAAAACTGTCTATTTCAACTAACTTTGTCCATCCAAAACGAACTTTGTACTTTGCTATGAAGTTCCACCAGGAATGAGTTTTCATGCAAAAACTGTCTATTTCAACTTAATTCGTCCATCCGATACGAACTTTTTACTTTGCTATGAAGTTCTACCAGGAATGAGTTTTCATGCAAGAACTGTCTATTTCAACTAAATTGATCCATCCAAAACGAACTTTGTACTTTGCTATGAAGTTCCACCAGGAATGAGTTTTCATGCAAAAACTGTCTATTTCAACTAAATTGATCCATCCAAAACGAACTTTGTACTTTGCTATGAAGTTCCACCAGGAATGAGTTTTCATGCAAAAACTGTCTATTTTAACTAAATTGATCCATCCAAAACGAACTTTGTACTTTGCTATGAAGTTCCACCAGGAATGAGTTTTCATGCAAAAACTGTCTATTTCAACTAAATTCGTCCATCCGATACGAACTTTGTACTTTGCTATGAAGTTCTACCAGGATTGAGTTTTCATGCAAGAACTGTCTATTTCAACTAACTTTGTCCATCCAAAACGAACTTTGTACTTTGCTATGAAGTTCCACCAGGAATGAGTTTTCATGCAAAAACTGTCTATTTCAACTAACTTTGTCCTTCCAAAACGAACTTTGTACTTTGCTATGAAGTTCCACCAGGAATGAGTTTTCATGCAAAAACTGTCTATTTCAACTAACTTTGTCCATCCAAAACGAACTTTGTACTTTGCTATGAAGTTCCACCAGGAATGAGTTTTCATGCAAAAACTGTCTATTTCAACTTAATTCGTCCATCCGATACGAACTTTGTACTTTGCTATGAAGTTCCACCAGGAATGAGTTTTCATGCAAAAACTGTCTATTTCAACTACTTTTGTCCATCCAAAACGAACTTTGTACTTTGCTATGAAGTTCCACCAGGAATGAGTTTTCATGCAAAAACTGTCTATTTTAACTAAATTGATCCATCCAAAACGAACTTTGTACTTTGCTATGAAGTTCCACCAGGAATGAGTTTTCATGCAAAAACTGTCTATTTCAACTAAATTGATCCATCCAAAACGAACTTTGTACTTTGCTATGAAGTTCCACCAGGAATGAGTTTTTATGCAAGAACTGTCTATTTCAACTAACTTTGTCCATCCAAAACGAACTTTGTACTTTGCTATGAAGTTCCACCAGGAATGAGTTTTCATGCAAAAACTGTCTATTTTAACTAAATTGATCCATCCAAAACGAACTTTGTACTTTGCTATGAAGTTCCACCAGGAATGATTTTCATGCAAAAACTGTCTATTTCAACTAAATTGATCCATCCAAAACGAACTTTGTACTTTGCTATGAAGTTCCACCAGGAATGAGTTTTCATGCAAAAACTGTCTATTTCAACTAACTTTGTCCATCCAAAACGAACTTTGTACTTTGCTATGAAGTTCCACCAGGAATGAGTTTTCATGCAAAAACTGTCTATTTCAACTAAATTGATCCATCCAAAACGAACTTTGTTCTTTGCTATGAAGTTCCACCAGGAATGAGTTTTCATGCAAAAACTGTCTATTTCAACTAAATTGATCCATCCAAAACGAACTTTGTACTTTGCTATGAAGTTCCACCAGGAATGAGTTTTCATGCAAAAACTGTCTATTTCAACTAACTTTGTCCATCCAAAACGAACTTTGTACTTTGCTATGAAGTTCTACCAGGAATGAGTTTTCATGCAAGAACTGTCTATTTCAACTAAATTGATCCATCCAAAACGAACTTTGTACTTTGCTATGAAGTTCCACCAGGAATGAGTTTTCATGCAAAAACTGTCTATTTCAACTAACTTTGTCCATCCAAAACGAACTTTGTACTTTGCTATGAAGTTCCACCAGGAATGAGTTTTCATGCAAAAACTGTCTATTTTAACTAAATTGATCCATCCAAAACGAACTTTGTACTTTGCTATGAAGTTCCACCAGGAATGAGTTTTCATGCAAAAACTGTCTATTTCAACTAAATTGATCCATCCAAAACGAACTTTGTACTTTGCTATGAAGTTCCACCAGGAATGAGTTTTCATGCAAAAACTGTCTATTTCAACTAACTTTGTCCATCCAAAACGAACTTTGTACTTTGCTATGAAGTTCTACCAGGAATGAGTTTTCATGCAAGAACTGTCTATTTCAACTAAATTGATCCATCCAAAACGAACTTTGTACTTTGCTATGAAGTTCCACCAGGAATGAGTTTTCATGCAAAAACTGTCTATTTCAACTAAATTGATCCATCCAAAACGAACTTTGTACTTTGCTATGAAGTTCCACCAGGAATGAGTTTTCATGCAAAAACTGTCTATTTCAACTAACTTTGTCCATCCAAAACGAACTTTGTACTTTGCTATGAAGTTCCACCAGGAATGAGTTTTCATGCAAAAACTGTCTATTTCAACTAAATTGATCCATCCAAAACGAACTTTGTTCTTTGCTATGAAGTTCCACCAGGAATGAGTTTTCATGCAAAAACTGTCTATTTCAACTAACTTTGTCCATCCAAAACGAACTTTGTACTTTGCTATGAAGTTCCACCAGGAATGAGTTTTCATGCAAAAACTGTCTATTTCAACTAACTTTGTCCATCCAAAACGAACTTTGTACTTTGCTATGAAGTTCCACCAGGAATGAGTTTTCATGCAAAAACTGTCTATTTCAACTAAATTGATCCATCCAAAACGAACTTTGTACTTTGCTATGAAGTTCCACCAGGAATGAGTTTTCATGCAAAAACTGTCTATTTCAACTAACTTTGTCCATCCAAAACGAACTTTGTACTTTGCTATGAAGTTCCACCAGGTATGAGTTTTCATGCAAAAACTGTCTATTTCAACTAAATTGATCCATCCAAAACGAACTTTGTTCTTTGCTATGAAGTTCCACCAGGAATGAGTTTTCATGCAAAAACTGTCTATTTCAACTAACTTTGTCCATCCAAAACGAACTTTGTACTTTGCTATGAAGTTCCACCAGGAATGAGTTTTCATGCAAAAACTGTCTATTTCAACTAACTTTGTCCATCCAAAACGAACTTTGTACTTTGCTATGAAGTTCCACCAGGAATGAGTTTTCATGCAAAAACTGTCTATTTCAACTAAATTGATCCATCCAAAACGAACTTTGTTCTTTGCTATGAAGTTCCACCAGGAATGAGTTTTCATGCAAAAACTGTCTATTTCAACTAAATTGATCCATCCAAAACGAACTTTGTACTTTGCTATGAAGTTCCACCAGGAATGAGTTTTCATGCAAAAACTGTCTATTTCAACTAACTTTGTCCATCCAAAACGAACTTTGTACTTTGCTATGAAGTTCTACCAGGAATGAGTTTTCATGCAAGAACTGTCTATTTCAACTAAATTGATCCATCCAAAACGAACTTTGTACTTTGCTATGAAGTTCCACCAGGAATGAGTTTTCATGCAAAAACTGTCTATTTCAACTAACTTTGTCCATCCAAAACGAACTTTGTACTTTGCTATGAAGTTCCACCAGGAATGAGTTTTCATGCAAAAAACTGTCTATTTTAACTAAATTGATCCATCCAAAACGAACTTTGTACTTTGCTATGAAGTTCCACCAGGAATGAGTTTTCATGCAAAAACTGTCTATTTCAACTAAATTGATCCATCCAAAACGAACTTTGTACTTTGCTATGAAGTTCCACCAGGAATGAGTTTTCATGCAAAAACTGTCTATTTCAACTAACTTTGTCCATCCAAAACGAACTTTGTACTTTGCTATGAAGTTCTACCAGGAATGAGTTTTCATGCAAGAACTGTCTATTTCAACTAAATTGATCCATCCAAAACGAACTTTGTACTGTGCTATGAAGTTCCACCAGGAATGAGTTTTCATGCAAAAACTGTCTATTTCAACTAACTTTGTCCATCCAAAACGAACTTTGTACTTTGCTATGAAGTTCCACCAGGAATGAGTTTTCATGCAAAAACTGTCTATTTCAACTAACTTTGTCCATCCAAAACGAACTTTGTACTTTGCTATGAAGTTCCACCAGGAATGAGTTTTCATGCAAAAACTGTCTATTTTAACTAAATTGATCCATCCAAAACGAACTTTGTACTTTGCTATGAAGTTCCACCAGGAATGAGTTTTCATGCAAAAACTGTCTATTTCAACTTAATTCGTCCATCCGATACGAACTTTGTACTTTGCTATGAAGTTCCACCAGGAATGAGTTTTCATGCAAAAACTGTCTATTTCAACTAACTTTGTCCATCCAAAACGAACTTTGTACTTTGCTATGAAGTTCCACCAGGAATGAGTTTTCATGCAAAAACTGTCTATTTTAACTAAATTGATCCATCCGATACGAACTTTTTACTTTGCTATGAAGTTCCACCAGGAATGAGTTTTCATGCATAAACTGTCTATTTCAACTAAATTCGTCCATCCGATACGAACTTTGTACTTTGCTATGAAGTTCTACCAGGATTGAGTTTTCATGCAAGAACTGTCTATTTCAACTAACTTTGTCCATCCAAAACGAACTTTGTACTTTGCTATGAAGTTCCACCAGGAATGAGTTTTCATGCAAAAACTGTCTATTTCAACTAACTTTGTCCTTCCAAAACGAACTTTGTACTTTGCTATGAAGTTCCACCAGGAATGAGTTTTCATGCAAAAACTGTCTATTTCAACTAAATTGATCCATCCAAAACGAACTTTGTATTTTGCTATGAAGTTCTACCAGGAATGAGTTTTCATGCAAGAACTGTCTATTTCAACTAACTTTGTCCATCCAAAACGAACTTTGTACTTTGCTATGAAGTTCCACCAGGAATGAGTTTTCATGCAAAAACTGTCTATTTCAACTAACTTTGTCCTTCCAAAACGAACTTTGTACTTTGCTATGAAGTTCCACCAGGAATGAGTTTTCATGCAAAAACTGTCTATTTCAACTAACTTTGTCCATCCAAAACGAACTTTGTACTTTGCTATGAAGTTCCACCAGGAATGAGTTTTCATGCAAAAACTGTCTATTTCAACTTAATTCGTCCATCCGATACGAACTTTGTACTTTGCTATGAAGTTCCACCAGGAATGAGTTTTCATGCAAAAACTGTCTATTTCAACTAACTTTGTCCATCCAAAACGAACTTTGTACTTTGCTATGAAGTTCCACCAGGAATGAGTTTTCATGCAAAAACTGTCTATTTTAACTAAATTGATCCATCCAAAACGAACTTTGTACTTTGCTATGAAGTTCCACCAGGAATGAGTTTTCATGCAAAAACTGTCTATTTCAACTAAATTGATCCATCCAAAACGAACTTTGTACTTTGCTATGAAGTTCCACCAGGAATGAGTTTTTATGCAAGAACTGTCTATTTCAACTAACTTTGTCCATCCAAAACGAACTTTGTACTTTGCTATGAAGTTCCACCAGGAATGAGTTTTCATGCAAAAACTGTCTATTTCAACTTAATTCGTCCATCCGATACGAACTTTGTACTTTGCTATGAAGTTCCACCAGGAATGAGTTTTCATGCAAAAACTGTCTATTTCAACTAACTTTGTCCATCCAAAACGAACTTTGTACTTTGCTATGAAGTTCCACCAGGAATGAGTTTTCATGCAAAAACTGTCTATTTCAACTAAATTGATCCATCCAAAACGAACTTTGTACTTTGCTATGAAGTTCTACCAGGATTGAGTTTTCATGCAAGAACTGTCTATTTCAACTAACTTTGTCCATCCAAAACGAACTTTGTACTTTGCTATGAAGTTCCACCAGGAATGAGTTTTCATGCAAAAACTGTCTATTTCAACTAACTTTGTCCATCCAAAACGAACTTTGTACTTTGCTATGAAGTTCCACCAGGAATGAGTTTTCATGCAAAAACTGTCTATTTCAACTAAATTGATCCATCCAAAACGAACTTTGTACTTTGCTATGAAGTTCTACCAGGATTGAGTTTTCATGCAAGAACTGTCTATTTCAACTAACTTTGTCCATCCAAAACGAACTTTGTACTTTGCTATGAAGTTCCACCAGGAATGAGTTTTCATGCAAAAACTGTCTATTTCAACTAACTTTGTCCATCCAAAACGAACTTTGTACTTTGCTATGAAGTTCTACCAGGAATGAGTTTTCATGCAAGAACTGTCTATTTCAACTAAATTGATCCATCCAAAACGAACTTTGTACTGTGCTATGAAGTTCCACCAGGAATGAGTTTTCATGCAAAAACTGTCTATTTCAACTAACTTTGTCCTTCCAAAACGAACTTTGTACTTTGCTATGAAGTTCCACCAGGAATGAGTTTTCATGCAAAAACTGTCTATTTCAACTAACTTTGTCCATCCAAAACGAACTTTGTACTTTGCTATGAAGTTCCACCAGGAATGAGTTTTCATGCAAAAACTGTCTATTTCAACTTAATTCGTCCATCCGATACGAACTTTGTACTTTGCTATGAAGTTCCACCAGGAATGAGTTTTCATGCAAAAACTGTCTATTTCAACTAACTTTGTCCATCCAAAACGAACTTTGTACTTTGCTATGAAGTTCCACCAGGAATGAGTTTTCATGCAAAAACTGTCTATTTCAACTAACTTTGTCCATCCAAAACGAACTTTGTACTTTGCTATGAAGTTCCACCAGGAATGAGTTTTCATGCAAAAACTGTCTATTTCAACTTAATTGATCCATCCAAAACGAACTTTGTACTTTGCTATGAAGTTCCACCAGGAATGAGTTTTCATGCAAAAACTGTCTATTTCAACTAAATTGATCCATCCAAAACGAACTTTGTACTTTGCTATGAAGTTCCACCAGGAATGAGTTTTCATGCAAAAACTGTCTATTTTAACTAAATTGATCCATCCAAAACGAACTTTGTACTTTGCTATGAAGTTCCACCAGGAATGAGTTTTCATGCAAAAACTGTCTATTTCAACTAAATTGATCCATCCAAAACGAACTTTGTACTTTGCTATGAAGTTCCACCAGGAATGAGTTTTCATGCAAAAACTGTCTATTTCAACTAAATTGATCCATCCAAAACGAACTTTGTACTTTGCTATGAAGTTCCACCAGGAATGAGTTTTCATGCAAAAACTGTCTATTTCAACTAACTTTGTCCTTCCAAAACGAACTTTGTACTTTGCTATGAAGTTCCACCAGGAATGAGTTTTCATGCAAAAACTGTCTATTTCAACTAACTTTGTCCATCCAAAACGAACTTTGTACTTTGCTATGAAGTTCCACCAGGAATGAGTTTTCATGCAAAAACTGTCTATTTCAACTTAATTCGTCCATCCGATACGAACTTTGTACTTTGCTATGAAGTTCCACCAGGAATGAGTTTTCATGCAAAAACTGTCTATTTCAACTAACTTTGTCCATCCAAAACGAACTTTGTACTTTGCTATGAAGTTCCACCAGGAATGAGTTTTCATGCAAAAACTGTCTATTTTAACTAAATTGATCCATCCAAAACGAACTTTGTACTTTGCTATGAAGTTCCACCAGGAATGAGTTTTCATGCAAAAACTGTCTATTTCAACTAAATTGATCCATCCAAAACGAACTTTGTACTTTGCTATGAAGTTCCACCAGGAATGAGTTTTTATGCAAGAACTGTCTATTTCAACTAACTTTGTCCATCCAAAACGAACTTTGTACTTTGCTATGAAGTTCCACCAGGAATGAGTTTTCATGCAAAAACTGTCTATTTTAACTAAATTGATCCATCCAAAACGAACTTTGTACTTTGCTATGAAGTTCCACCAGGAATGATTTTCATGCAAAAACTGTCTATTTCAACTAAATTGATCCATCCAAAACGAACTTTGTACTTTGCTATGAAGTTCCACCAGGAATGAGTTTTCATGCAAAAACTGTCTATTTAAACTAACTTTGTCCATCCAAAACGAACTTTGTACTTTGCTATGAAGTTCCACCAGGAATGAGTTTTCATGCAAAAACTGTCTATTTCAACTAAATTGATCCATCCAAAACGAACTTTGTTCTTTGCTATGAAGTTCCACCAGGAATGAGTTTTCATGCAAAAACTGTCTATTTCAACTAAATTGATCCATCCAAAACGAACTTTGTACTTTGCTATGAAGTTCCACCAGGAATGAGTTTTCATGCAAAAACTGTCTTTTTCAACTAACTTTGTCCATCCAAAACGAACTTTGTACTTTGCTATGAAGTTCTACCAGGAATGAGTTTTCATGCAAGAACTGTCTATTTCAACTAAATTGATCCATCCAAAACGAACTTTGTACTTTGCTATGAAGTTCCACCAGGAATGAGTTTTCATGCAAAAACTGTCTATTTCAACTAACTTTGTCCATCCAAAACGAACTTTGTACTTTGCTATGAAGTTCCACCAGGAATGAGTTTTCATGCAAAAACTGTCTATTTTAACTAAATTGATCCATCCAAAACGAACTTTGTACTTTGCTATGAAGTTCCACCAGGAATGAGTTTTCATGCAAAAACTGTCTATTTCAACTAAATTGATCCATCCAAAACGAACTTTGTACTTTGCTATGAAGTTCCACCAGGAATGAGTTTTCATGCAAAAACTGTCTATTTCAACTAACTTTGTCCATCCAAAACGAACTTTGTACTTTGCTATGAAGTTCTACCAGGAATGAGTTTTCATGCAAGAACTGTCTATTTCAACTAAATTGATCCATCCAAAACGAACTTTGTACTTTGCTATGAAGTTCCACCAGGAATGAGTTTTCATGCAAAAACTGTCTATTTCAACTAAATTGATCCATCCAAAACGAACTTTGTACTTTGCTATGAAGTTCCACCAGGAATGAGTTTTCATGCAAAAACTGTCTATTTCAACTAACTTTGTCCATCCAAAACGAACTTTGTACTTTGCTATGAAGTTCCACCAGGAATGAGTTTTCATGCAAAAACTGTCTATTTCAACTAAATTGATCCATCCAAAACGAACTTTGTTCTTTGCTATGAAGTTCCACCAGGAATGAGTTTTCATGCAAAAACTGTCTATTTCAACTAACTTTGTCCATCCAAAACGAACTTTGTACTTTGCTATGAAGTTCCACCAGGAATGAGTTTTCATGCAAAAACTGTCTATTTCAACTAACTTTGTCCATCCAAAACGAACTTTGTACTTTGCTATGAAGTTCCACCAGGAATGAGTTTTCATGCAAAAACTGTCTATTTCAACTAAATTGATCCATCCAAAACGAACTTTGTACTTTGCTATGAAGTTCCACCAGGAATGAGTTTTCATGCAAAAACTGTCTATTTCAACTAACTTTGTCCATCCAAAACGAACTTTGTACTTAGCTATGAAGTTCCACCAGGAATGAGTTTTCATGCAAAAACTGTCTATTTCAACTAAATTGATCCATCCAAAACGAACTTTGTTCTTTGCTATGAAGTTCCACCAGGAATGAGTTTTCATGCAAAAACTGTCTATTTCAACTAACTTTGTCCATCCAAAACGAACTTTGTACTTTGCTATGAAGTTCCACCAGGAATGAGTTTTCATGCAAAAACTGTCTATTTCAACTAACTTTGTCCATCCAAAACGAACTTTGTACTTTGCTATGAAGTTCCACCAGGAATGAGTTTTCATGCAAAAACTGTCTATTTCAACTAAATTGATCCATCCAAAACGAACTTTGTTCTTTGCTATGAAGTTCCACCAGGAATGAGTTTTCATGCAAAAACTGTCTATTTCAACTAAATTGATCCATCCAAAACGAACTTTGTACTTTGCTATGAAGTTCCACCAGGAATGAGTTTTCATGCAAAAACTGTCTATTTCAACTAACTTTGTCCATCCAAAACGAACTTTGTACTTTGCTATGAAGTTCTACCAGGAATGAGTTTTCATGCAAGAACTGTCTATTTCAACTAAATTGATCCATCCAAAACGAACTTTGTACTTTGCTATGAAGTTCCACCAGGAATGAGTTTTCATGCAAAAACTGTCTATTTCAACTAACTTTGTCCATCCAAAACGAACTTTGTACTTTGCTATGAAGTTCCACCAGGAATGAGTTTTCATGCAAAAACTGTCTATTTTAACTAAATTGATCCATCCAAAACGAACTTTGTACTTTGCTATGAAGTTCCACCAGGAATGAGTTTTCATGCAAAAACTGTCTATTTCAACTAAATTGATCCATCCAAAACGAACTTTGTACTTTGCTATGAAGTTCCACCAGGAATGAGTTTTCATGCAAAAACTGTCTATTTCAACTAACTTTGTCCATCCAAAACGAACTTTGTACTTTGCTATGAAGTTCTACCAGGAATGAGTTTTCATGCAAGAACTGTCTATTTCAACTAAATTGATCCATCCAAAACGAACTTTGTACTGTGCTATGAAGTTCCACCAGGAATGAGTTTTCATGCAAAAACTGTCTATTTCAACTAACTTTGTCCATCCAAAACGAACTTTGTACTTTGCTATGAAGTTCCACCAGGAATGAGTTTTCATGCAAAAACTGTCTATTTCAACTAACTTTGTCCATCCAAAACGAACTTTGTACTTTGCTATGAAGTTCCACCAGGAATGAGTTTTCATGCAAAAACTGTCTATTTTAACTAAATTGATCCATCCAAAACGAACTTTGTACTTTGCTATGAAGTTCCACCAGGAATGAGTTTTCATGCAAAAACTGTCTATTTTAACTAAATTGATCCATCCAAAACGAACTTTGTACTTTGCTATGAAGTTCCACCAGGAATGAGTTTTTATGCAAGAACTGTCTATTTCAACTAACTTTGTCCATCCAAAACGAACTTTGTACTTTGCTATGAAGTTCCACCAGGAATGAGTTTTTATGCAAAAACTGTCTATTTCAACTAACTTTGTCCATCCAAAACGAACTTTGTACTTTGCTATGAAGTTCCACCAGGAATGAGTTTTCATGCAAAAACTGTCTATTTCAACTAACTTTGTCCATCCAAAACGAACTTTGTACTTTGCTATGAAGTTCTACCAGGAATGAGTTTTCATGCAAGAACTGTCTATTTCAACTAAATTGATCCATCCAAAACGAACTTTGTACTGTGCTATGAAGTTCCACCAGGAATGAGTTTTCATGCAAAAACTGTCTATTTCAACTAACTTTGTCCATCCAAAACGAACTTTGTACTTTGCTATGAAGTTCCACCAGGAATGAGTTTTCATGCAAAAACTGTCTATTTCAACTTAATTCGTCCATCCGATACGAACTTTTTACTTTGCTATGAAGTTCCACCAGGAATGAGTTTTCATGCAAAAACTGTCTATTTCAACTAAATTCGTCCATCCGATACGAACTTTGTACTTTGCTATGAAGTTCTACCAGGATTGAGTTTTCATGCAAGAACTGTCTATTTCAACTAACTTTGTCCATCCAAAACGAACTTTGTACTTTGCTATGAAGTTCCACCAGGAATGAGTTTTCATGCAAAAACTGTCTATTTCAACTAACTTTGTCCTTCCAAAACGAACTTTGTACTTTGCTATGAAGTTCCACCAGGAATGAGTTTTCATGCAAAAACTGTCTATTTCAACTAAATTGATCCATCCAAAACGAACTTTGTATTTTGCTATGAAGTTCTACCAGGAATGAGTTTTCATGCAAGAACTGTCTATTTCAACTAACTTTGTCCATCCAAAACGAACTTTGTACTTTGCTATGAAGTTCCACCAGGAATGAGTTTTCATGCAAAAACTGTCTATTTCAACTAACTTTGTCCTTCCAAAACGAACTTTGTACTTTGCTATGAAGTTCCACCAGGAATGAGTTTTCATGCAAAAACTGTCTATTTCAACTAACTTTGTCCATCCAAAACGAACTTTGTACTTTGCTATGAAGTTCCACCAGGAATGAGTTTTCATGCAAAAACTGTCTATTTCAACTTAATTCGTCCATCCGATACGAACTTTGTACTTTGCTATGAAGTTCCACCAGGAATGAGTTTTCATGCAAAAACTGTCTATTTCAACTAACTTTGTCCATCCAAAACGAACTTTGTACTTTGCTATGAAGTTCCACCAGGAATGAGTTTTCATGCAAAAACTGTCTATTTTAACTAAATTGATCCATCCAAAACGAACTTTGTACTTTGCTATGAAGTTCCACCAGGAATGAGTTTTCATGCAAAAACTGTCTATTTCAACTAAATTGATCCATCCAAAACGAACTTTGTACTTTGCTATGAAGTTCCACCAGGAATGAGTTTTTATGCAAGAACTGTCTATTTCAACTAACTTTGTCCATCCAAAACGAACTTTGTACTTTGCTATGAAGTTCCACCAGGAATGAGTTTTCATGCAAAAACTGTCTATTTCAACTTAATTCGTCCATCCGATACGAACTTTGTACTTTGCTATGAAGTTCCACCAGGAATGAGTTTTCATGCAAAAACTGTCTATTTCAACTAACTTTGTCCATCCAAAACGAACTTTGTACTTTGCTATGAAGTTCCACCAGGAATGAGTTTTCATGCAAAAACTGTCTATTTCAACTAAATTGATCCATCCAAAACGAACTTTGTACTTTGCTATGAAGTTCTACCAGGATTGAGTTTTCATGCAAGAACTGTCTATTTCAACTAACTTTGTCCATCCAAAACGAACTTTGTACTTTGCTATGAAGTTCCACCAGGAATGAGTTTTCATGCAAAAACTGTCTATTTCAACTAACTTTGTCCATCCAAAACGAACTTTGTACTTTGCTATGAAGTTCCACCAGGAATGAGTTTTCATGCAAAAACTGTCTATTTCAACTAAATTGATCCATCCAAAACGAACTTTGTACTTTGCTATGAAGTTCTACCAGGATTGAGTTTTCATGCAAGAACTGTCTATTTCAACTAACTTTGTCCATCCAAAACGAACTTTGTACTTTGCTATGAAGTTCCACCAGGAATGAGTTTTCATGCAAAAACTGTCTATTTCAACTAAATTGATCCATCCAAAACGAACTTTGTACTTTGCTATGAAGTTCTACCAGGAATGAGTTTTCATGCAAGAACTGTCTATTTCAACTAACTTTGTCCATCCAAAACGAACTTTGTACTTTGCTATGAAGTTCCACCAGGAATGAGTTTTCATGCAAAAACTGTCTATTTCAACTAACTTTGTCCTTCCAAAACGAACTTTGTACTTTGCTATGAAGTTCCACCAGGAATGAGTTTTCATGCAAAAACTGTCTATTTCAACTAACTTTGTCCATCCAAAACGAACTTTGTACTTTGCTATGAAGTTCCACCAGGAATGAGTTTTCATGCAAAAACTGTCTATTTCAACTTAATTCGTCCATCCGATACGAACTTTGTACTTTGCTATGAAGTTCCACCAGGAATGAGTTTTCATGCAAAAACTGTCTATTTCAACTAACTTTGTCCATCCAAAACGAACTTTGTACTTTGCTATGAAGTTCCACCAGGAATGAGTTTTCATGCAAAAACTGTCTATTTCAACTAACTTTGTCCATCCAAAACGAACTTTGTACTTTGCTATGAAGTTCCACCAGGAATGAGTTTTCATGCAAAAACTGTCTATTTCAACTTAATTGATCCATCCAAAACGAACTTTGTACTTTGCTATGAAGTTCCACCAGGAATGAGTTTTCATGCAAAAACTGTCTATTTCAACTAAATTGATCCATCCAAAACGAACTTTGTACTTTGCTATGAAGTTCCACCAGGAATGAGTTTTCATGCAAAAACTGTCTATTTTAACTAAATTGATCCATCCAAAACGAACTTTGTACTTTGCTATGAAGTTCCACCAGGAATGAGTTTTCATGCAAAAACTGTCTATTTCAACTAAATTGATCCATCCAAAACGAACTTTGTACTTTGCTATGAAGTTCCACCAGGAATGAGTTTTCATGCAAAAACTGTCTATTTCAACTAAATTGATCCATCCAAAACGAACTTTGTACTTTGCTATGAAGTTCCACCAGGAATGAGTTTTTATGCAAAAACTGTCTATTTCAACTAACTTTGTCCATCCAAAACGAACTTTGTACTTTGCTATGAAGTTCCACCAGGAATGAGTTTTCATGCAAAAACTGTCTATTTCAACTAACTTTGTCCATCCAAAACGAACTTTGTACTTTGCTATGAAGTTCCACCAGGAATGAGTTTTCATGCAAAAACTGTCTATTTCAACTAAATTGATCCATCCAAAACGAACTTTGTTCTTTGCTATGAAGTTCCACCAGGAATGAGTTTTCATGCAAAAACTGTCTATTTCAACTAAATTGATCCATCCAAAACGAACTTTGTACTTTGCTATGAAGTTCCACCAGGAATGAGTTTTCATGCAAAAACTGTCTATTTTAACTAAATTGATCCATCCAAAACGAACTTTGTACTTTGCTATGAAGTTCCACCAGGAATGAGTTTTCATGCAAAAACTGTCTATTTCAACTAAATTGATCCATCCAAAACGAACTTTGTACTTTGCTATGAAGTTCCACCAGGAATGAGTTTTCATGCAAAAACTGTCTATTTCAACTAAATTGATCCATCCAAAACGAACTTTGTACTTTGCTATGAAGTTCCACCAGGAATGAGTTTTTATGCAAAAACTGTCTATTTCAACTAACTTTGTCCATCCAAAACGAACTTTGTACTTTGCTATGAAGTTCCACCAGGAATGAGTTTTCATGCAAAAACTGTCTATTTCAACTAACTTTGTCCATCCAAAACGAACTTTGTACTTTGCTATGAAGTTCCACCAGGAATGAGTTTTCATGCAAAAAACTGTCTATTTCAACTAAATTGATCCATCCAAAACGAACTTTGTTCTTTGCTATGAAGTTCCACCAGGAATGAGTTTTCATGCAAAAAACTGTCTATTTCAACTAAATTGATCCATCCAAAACGAACTTTGTACTTTGCTATGAAGTTCCACCAGGAATGAGTTTTCATGCAAAAACTGTCTATTTTAACTAAATTGATCCATCCAAAACGAACTTTGTACTTTGCTATGAAGTTCCACCAGGAATGAGTTTTCATGCAAAAACTGTCTATTTCAACTAAATTGATCCATCCAAAACGAACTTTGTACTTTGCTATGAAGTTCCACCAGGAATGAGTTTTCATGCAAAAACTGTCTATTTCAACTAAATTGATCCATCCAAAACGAACTTTGTACTTTGCTATGAAGTTCCACCAGGAATGAGTTTTTATGCAAAAACTGTCTATTTCAACTAACTTTGTCCATCCAAAACGAACTTTGTACTTTGCTATGAAGTTCCACCAGGAATGAGTTTTCATGCAAAAACTGTCTATTTCAACTAACTTTGTCCATCCAAAACGAACTTTGTACTTTGCTATGAAGTTCCACCAGGAATGAGTTTTCATGCAAAAACTGTCTATTTCAACTTAATTGATCCATCCAAAACGAACTTTGTACTTTGCTATGAAGTTCCACCAGGAATGAGTTTTCATGCAAAAACTGTCTTTTTCAACTAACTTTGTCCATCCAAAACGAACTTTGTACTTTGCTATGAAGTTCCACCAGGAATGAGTTTTCATGCAAAAACTGTCTATTTCAACTAAATTGATCCATCCAAAACGAACTTTGTACTTTGCTATGAAGTTCCACCAGGAATGAGTTTTCATGCAAAAACTGTCTATTTCAACTAACTTTGTCCATCCAAAACGAACTTTGTACTTTGCTATGAAGTTCCACCAGGAATGAGTTTTCATGCAAAAACTGTCTATTTCAACTAAATTGATCCATCCAAAACGAACTTTGTACTTTGCTATGAAGTTCCACCAGGAATGAGTTTTCATGCAAAAACTGTCTATTTCAACTAACTTTGTCCATCCAAAACGAACTTTGTACTTTGCTATGAAGTTCCACCAGGAATGAGTTTTCATGCAAAAACTGTCTATTTCAACTTAATTGATCCATCCAAAACGAACTTTGTACTTTGCTATGAAGTTCCACCAGGAATGAGTTTTCATGCAAAAACTGTCTTTTTCAACTAACTTTGTCCATCCAAAACGAACTTTGTACTTTGCTATGAAGTTCCACCAGGAATGAGTTTTCATGCAAAAACTGTCTATTTCAACTAAATTGATCCATCCAAAACGAACTTTGTACTTTGCTATGAAGTTCCACCAGGAATGAGTTTTCATGCAAAAACTGTCTATTTCAACTAACTTTGTCCATCCAAAACGAACTTTGTACTTTGCTATGAAGTTCCACCAGGAATGAGTTTTCATGCAAAAACTGTCTATTTTAACTAAATTGATCCATCCAAAACGAACTTTGTACTTTGCTATGAAGTTCCACCAGGAATGAGTTTTCATGCAAAAACTGTCTATTTCAACTAAATTGATCCATCCAAAACGAACTTTGTACTTTGCTATGAAGTTCCACCAGGAATGAGTTTTCATGCAAAAACTGTCTATTTCAACTAACTTTGTCCATGCAAAACGAACTTTGTACTTTGCTATGAAGTTCTACCAGGAATGAGTTTTCATGCAAGAACTGTCTATTTCAACTAAATTGATCCATCCAAAACGAACTTTGTACTTTGCTATGAAGTTCCACCAGGAATGAGTTTTCATGCAAAAACTGTCTATTTCAACTAAATTGATCCATCCAAAACGAACTTTGTTCTTTGCTATGAAGTTCCACCAGGAATGAGTTTTCATGCAAAAACTGTCTATTTCAACTAAATTGATCCATCCAAAACGAACTTTGTACTTTGCTATGAAGTTCCACCAGGAATGAGTTTTCATGCAAAAACTGTCTATTTCAACTAACTTTGTCCATCCAAAACGAACTTTGTACTTTGCTATGAAGTTCCACCAGGAATGAGTTTTCATGCAAAAACTGTCTATTTTAACTAAATTGATCCATCCAAAACGAACTTTGTACTTTGCTATGAAGTTCCACCAGGAATGAGTTTTCATGCAAAAACTGTCTATTTCAACTAAATTGATCCATCCAAAACGAACTTTGTACTTTGCTATGAAGTTCCACCAGGAATGAGTTTTTATGCAAAAACTGTCTATTTCAACTAACTTTGTCCATCCAAAACGAACTTTGTACTTTGCTATGAAGTTCCACCAGGAATGAGTTTTCATGCAAAAACTGTCTATTTCAACTAACTTTGTCCATCCAAAACGAACTTTGTACTTTGCTATGAAGTTCCACCAGGAATGAGTTTTCATGCAAAAACTGTCTATTTCAACTAAATTGATCCATCCAAAACGAACTTTGTACTTTGCTATGAAGTTCCACCAGGAATGAGTTTTCATGCAAAAACTGTCTATTTCAACTAACTTTGTCCATCCAAAACGAACTTTGTACTTTGCTATGAAGTTCTACCAGGAATGAGTTTTCATGCAAGAACTGTCTATTTCAACTAAATTGATCCATCCAAAACGAACTTTGTACTTTGCTATGAAGTTCCACCAGGAATGAGTTTTCATGCAAAAACTGTCTATTTCAACTAAATTGATCCATCCAAAACGAACTTTGTTCTTTGCTATGAAGTTCCACCAGGAATGAGTTTTCATGCAAAAACTGTCTATTTCAACTAAATTGATCCATCCAAAACGAACTTTGTACTTTGCTATGAAGTTCCACCAGGAATGAGTTTTCATGCAAAAACTGTCTATTTCAACTAACTTTGTCCATCCAAAACGAACTTTGTACTTTGCTATGAAGTTCCACCAGGAATGAGTTTTCATGCAAAAACTGTCTATTTTAACTAAATTGATCCATCCAAAACGAACTTTGTACTTTGCTATGAAGTTCCACCAGGAATGAGTTTTCATGCAAAAACTGTCTATTTCAACTAAATTGATCCATCCAAAACGAACTTTGTACTTTGCTATGAAGTTCCACCAGGAATGAGTTTTTATGCAAAAACTGTCTATTTCAACTAACTTTGTCCATCCAAAACGAACTTTGTACTTTGCTATGAAGTTCCACCAGGAATGAGTTTTCATGCAAAAACTGTCTATTTCAACTAACTTTGTCCATCCAAAACGAACTTTGTACTTTGCTATGAAGTTCCACCAGGAATGAGTTTTCATGCAAAAACTGTCTATTTCAACTTAATTGATCCATCCAAAACGAACTTTGTACTTTGCTATGAAGTTCCACCAGGAATGAGTTTTCATGCAAAAACTGTCTATTTCAACTAACTTTGTCCATCCAAAACGAACTTTGTACTTTGCTATGAAGTTCCACCAGGAATGAGTTTTCATGCAAAAACTGTCTATTTCAACTAAATTGATCCATCCAAAACGAACTTTGTACTTTGCTATGAAGTTCCACCAGGAATGAGTTTTTATGCAAGAACTGTCTATTTCAACTAACTTTGTCCATCCAAAACGAACTTTGTACTTTGCTATGAAGTTCCACCAGGAATGAGTTTTCATGCAAAAACTGTCTATTTTAACTAAATTGATCCATCCAAAACGAACTTTGTACTTTGCTATGAAGTTCCACCAGGAATGAGTTTTCATGCAAAAACTGTCTATTTCAACTAAATTGATCCATCCAAAACGAACTTTGTACTTTGCTATGAAGTTCTACCAGGATTGAGTTTTCATGCAAGAACTGTCTATTTCAACTAACTTTGTCCATCCAAAACGAACTTTGTACTTTGCTATGAAGTTCCACCAGGAATGAGTTTTCATGCAAAAACTGTCTATTTCAACTAAATTGATCCATCCAAAACGAACTTTGTACTTTGCTATGAAGTTCCACCAGGAATGAGTTTTCATGCAAAAACTGTCTATTTCAACTAACTTTGTCCATCCAAAACGAACTTTGTACTTTGCTATGAAGTTCCACCAGGAATGAGTTTTTATGCAAAAACTGTCTATTTCAACTAACTTTGTCCTTCCAAAACGAACTTTGTACTTTGCTATGAAGTTCCACCAGGAATGAGTTTTCATGCAAAAACTGTCTATTTCAACTAACTTTGTCCATCCAAAACGAACTTTGTACTTTGCTATGAAGTTCCACCAGGAATGAGTTTTCATGCAAAAACTGTCTATTTCAACTTAATTCGTCCATCCGATACGAACTTTGTACTTTGCTATGAAGTTCCACCAGGAATGAGTTTTCATGCAAAAACTGTCTATTTCAACTAACTTTGTCCATCCAAAACGAACTTTGTACTTTGCTATGAAGTTCCACCAGGAATGAGTTTTCATGCAAAAACTGTCTATTTCAACTAACTTTGTCCATCCAAAACGAACTTTGTACTTTGCTATGAAGTTCCACCAGGAATGAGTTTTCATGCAAAAACTGTCTATTTCAACTTAATTGATCCATCCAAAACGAACTTTGTACTTTGCTATGAAGTTCCACCAGGAATGAGTTTTCATGCAAAAACTGTCTATTTCAACTAAATTGATCCATCCAAAACGAACTTTGTACTTTGCTATGAAGTTCCACCAGGAATGAGTTTTCATGCAAAAACTGTCTATTTTAACTAAATTGATCCATCCAAAACGAACTTTGTACTTTGCTATGAAGTTCCACCAGGAATGAGTTTTCATGCAAAAACTGTCTATTTCAACTAAATTGATCCATCCAAAACGAACTTTGTACTTTGCTATGAAGTTCCACCAGGAATGAGTTTTCATGCAAAAACTGTCTATTTCAACTAAATTGATCCATCCAAAACGAACTTTGTACTTTGCTATGAAGTTCCACCAGGAATGAGTTTTCATGCAAAAACTGTCTATTTCAACTTAATTGATCCATCCAAAACGAACTTTGTACTTTGCTATGAAGTTCCACCAGGAATGAGTTTTCATGCAAAAACTGTCTTTTTCAACTAACTTTGTCCATCCAAAACGAACTTTGTACTTTGCTATGAAGTTCCACCAGGAATGAGTTTTCATGCAAAAACTGTCTATTTCAACTAAATTGATCCATCCAAAACGAACTTTGTACTTTGCTATGAAGTTCCACCAGGAATGAGTTTTCATGCAAAAACTGTCTATTTCAACTAAATTGATCCATCCAAAACGAACTTTGTACTTTGCTATGAAGTTCCACCAGGAATGAGTTTTCATGCAAAAACTGTCTATTTCAACTAACTTTGTCCATCCAAAACGAACTTTGTACTTTGCTATGAAGTTCCACCAGGAATGAGTTTTCATGCAAAAACTGTCTATTTTAACTAAATTGATCCATCCAAAACGAACTTTGTACTTTGCTATGAAGTTCCACCAGGAATGAGTTTTCATGCAAAAACTGTCTATTTCAACTTAATTGATCCATCCAAAACGAACTTTGTACTTTGCTATGAAGTTCCACCAGGAATGAGTTTTCATGCAAAAACTGTCTATTTCAACTAAATTGATCCATCCAAAACGAACTTTGTACTTTGCTATGAAGTTCCACCAGGAATGAGTTTTCATGCAAAAACTGTCTATTTCAACTAAATTGATCCATCCAAAACGAACTTTGTACTTTGCTATGAAGTTCCACCAGGAATGAGTTTTTATGCAAAAACTGTCTATTTCAACTAACTTTGTCCATCCAAAACGAACTTTGTACTTTGCTATGAAGTTCCACCAGGAATGAGTTTTCATGCAAAAACTGTCTATTTCAACTAACTTTGTCCATCCAAAACGAACTTTGTACTTTGCTATGAAGTTCCACCAGGAATGAGTTTTCATGCAAAAACTGTCTATTTCAACTTAATTGATCCATCCAAAACGAACTTTGTACTTTGCTATGAAGTTCCACCAGGAATGAGTTTTCATGCAAAAACTGTCTTTTTCAACTAACTTTGTCCATCCAAAACGAACTTTGTACTTTGCTATGAAGTTCCACCAGGAATGAGTTTTCATGCAAAAACTGTCTATTTCAACTAAATTGATCCATCCAAAACGAACTTTGTACTTTGCTATGAAGTTCCACCAGGAATGAGTTTTCATGCAAAAACTGTCTATTTCAACTAAATTGATCCATCCAAAACGAACTTTGTACTTTGCTATGAAGTTCCACCAGGAATGAGTTTTCATGCAAAAACTGTCTATTTCAACTAACTTTGTCCATCCAAAACGAACTTTGTACTTTGCTATGAAGTTCCACCAGGAATGAGTTTTCATGCAAAAACTGTCTATTTTAACTAAATTGATCCATCCAAAACGAACTTTGTACTTTGCTATGAAGTTCCACCAGGAATGAGTTTTCATGCAAAAACTGTCTATTTCAACTTAATTCGTCCATCCGATACGAACTTTGTACTTTGCTATGAAGTTCCACCAGGAATGAGTTTTCATGCAAAAACTGTCTATTTCAACTAACTTTGTCCATCCAAAACGAACTTTGTACTTTGCTATGAAGTTCCACCAGGAATGAGTTTTCATGCAAAAACTGTCTATTTCAACTAACTTTGTCCATCCAAAACGAACTTTGTTCTTTGCTATGAAGTTCCACCAGGAATGAGTTTTCATGCAAAAACTGTCTATTTCAACTAAATTGATCCATCCAAAACGAACTTTGTACTTTGCTATGAAGTTCCACCAGGAATGAGTTTTCATGCAAAAACTGTCTATTTCAACTAACTTTGTCCATCCAAAACGAACTTTGTACTTTGCTATGAAGTTCCACCAGGAATGAGTTTTCATGCAAAAACTGTCTATTTTAACTAAATTGATCCATCCAAAACGAACTTTGTACTTTGCTATGAAGTTCCACCAGGAATGAGTTTTCATGCAAAAACTGTCTATTTCAACTAAATTGATCCATCCAAAACGAACTTTGTACTTTGCTATGAAGTTCCACCAGGAATGAGTTTTTATGCAAAAACTGTCTATTTCAACTAACTTTGTCCATCCAAAACGAACTTTGTACTTTGCTATGAAGTTCCACCAGGAATGAGTTTTCATACAAAAACTGTCTATTTCAACTAACTTTGTCCATCCAAAACGAACTTTGTACTTTGCTATGAAGTTCCACCAGGAATGAGTTTTCATGCAAAAACTGTCTATTTCAACTAAATTGATCCATCCAAAACGAACTTTGTACTTTGCTATGAAGTTCCACCAGGAATGAGTTTTCATGCAAAAACTGTCTATTTCAACTAACTTTGTCCATCCAAAACGAACTTTGTACTTTGCTATGAAGTTCCACCAGGAATGAGTTTTCATGCAAAAACTGTCTATTTCAACTTAATTGATCCATCCAAAACGAACTTTGTACTTTGCTATGAAGTTCCACCAGGAATGAGTTTTCATGCAAAAACTGTCTTTTTCAACTAACTTTGTCCATCCAAAACGAACTTTGTACTTTGCTATGAAGTTCCACCAGGAATGAGTTTTCATGCAAAAACTGTCTATTTCAACTAAATTGATCCATCCAAAACGAACTTTGTACTTTGCTATGAAGTTCCACCAGGAATGAGTTTTCATGCAAAAACTGTCTATTTCAACTTAATTGATCCATCCAAAACGAACTTTGTACTTTGCTATGAAGTTCCACCAGGAATGAGTTTTCATGCAAAAACTGTCTTTTTCAACTAACTTTGTCCATCCAAAACGAACTTTGTACTTTGCTATGAAGTTCCACCAGGAATGAGTTTTCATGCAAAAACTGTCTATTTCAACTAAATTGATCCATCCAAAACGAACTTTGTACTTTGCTATGAAGTTCCACCAGGAATGAGTTTTCATGCAAAAACTGTCTATTTCAACTAAATTGATCCATCCAAAACGAACTTTGTACTTTGCTATGAAGTTCCACCAGGAATGAGTTTTCATGCAAAAACTGTCTATTTCAACTAACTTTGTCCATCCAAAACGAACTTTGTACTTTGCTATGAAGTTCCACCAGGAATGAGTTTTCATGCAAAAACTGTCTATTTTAACTAAATTGATCCATCCAAAACGAACTTTGTACTTTGCTATGAAGTTCCACCAGGAATGAGTTTTCATGCAAAAACTGTCTATTTCAACTTAATTCGTCCATCCAAAACGAACTTTGTTCTTTGCTATGAAGTTCCACCAGGAATGAGTTTTCATGCAAAAACTGTCTATTTCAACTAAATTGATCCATCCAAAACGAACTTTGTACTTTGCTATGAAGTTCCACCAGGAATGAGTTTTCATGCAAAAACTGTCTATTTCAACTAACTTTGTCCATCCAAAACGAACTTTGTACTTTGCTATGAAGTTCCACCAGGAATGAGTTTTCATGCAAAAACTGTCTATTTTAACTAAATTGATCCATCCAAAACGAACTTTGTACTTTGCTATGAAGTTCCACCAGGAATGAGTTTTCATGCAAAAACTGTCTATTTCAACTAAATTGATCCATCCAAAACGAACTTTGTACTTTGCTATGAAGTTCCACCAGGAATGAGTTTTTATGCAAAAACTGTCTATTTCAACTAACTTTGTCCATCCAAAACGAACTTTGTACTTTGCTATGAAGTTCCACCAGGAATGAGTTTTCATGCAAAAACTGTCTATTTCAACTAACTTTGTCCATCCAAAACGAACTTTGTACTTTGCTATGAAGTTCCACCAGGAATGAGTTTTCATGCAAAAACTGTCTATTTCAACTAAATTGATCCATCCAAAACGAACTTTGTTCTTTGCTATGAAGTTCCACCAGGAATGAGTTTTCATGCAAAAACTGTCTATTTCAACTAAATTGATCCATCCAAAACGAACTTTGTACTTTGCTATGAAGTTCCACCAGGAATGAGTTTTCATGCAAAAACTGTCTATTTCAACTAACTTTGTCCATCCAAAACGAACTTTGTACTTTGCTATGAAGTTCCACCAGGAATGAGTTTTCATGCAAAAACTGTCTATTTCAACTAACTTTGTCCATCCAAAACGAACTTTGTACTTTGCTATGAAGTTCCACCAGGAATGAGTTTTCATGCAAAAACTGTCTATTTCAACTAACTTTGTCCATCCAAAACGAACTTTGTACTTTGCTATGAAGTTCCACCAGGAATGAGTTTTCATGCAAAAACTGTCTATTTCAACTAAATTGATCCATCCAAAACGAACTTTGTACTTTGCTATGAAGTTCCACCAGGAATGAGTTTTTATGCAAAAACTGTCTATTTCAACTAACTTTGTCCATCCAAAACGAACTTTGTACTTTGCTATGAAGTTCCACCAGGAATGAGTTTTCATGCAAAAACTGTCTATTTCAACTAACTTTGTCCATCCAAAACGAACTTTGTACTTTGCTATGAAGTTCCACCAGGAATGAGTTTTCATGCAAAAACTGTCTATTTCAACTTAATTGATCCATCCAAAACGAACTTTGTACTTTGCTATGAAGTTCCACCAGGAATGAGTTTTCATGCAAAAACTGTCTTTTTCAACTAACTTTGTCCATCCAAAACGAACTTTGTACTTTGCTATGAAGTTCCACCAGGAATGAGTTTTCATGCAAAAACTGTCTATTTCAACTAAATTGATCCATCCAAAACGAACTTTGTACTTTGCTATGAAGTTCCACCAGGAATGAGTTTTCATGCAAAAACTGTCTATTTCAACTTAATTGATCCATCCAAAACGAACTTTGTACTTTGCTATGAAGTTCCACCAGGAATGAGTTTTCATGCAAAAACTGTCTTTTTCAACTAACTTTGTCCATCCAAAACGAACTTTGTACTTTGCTATGAAGTTCCACCAGGAATGAGTTTTCATGCAAAAACTGTCTATTTCAACTAAATTGATCCATCCAAAACGAACTTTGTACTTTGCTATGAAGTTCCACCAGGAATGAGTTTTCATGCAAAAACTGTCTATTTCAACTAAATTGATCCATCCAAAACGAACTTTGTACTTTGCTATGAAGTTCCACCAGGAATGAGTTTTCATGCAAAAACTGTCTATTTCAACTAACTTTGTCCATCCAAAACGAACTTTGTACTTTGCTATGAAGTTCCACCAGGAATGAGTTTTCATGCAAAAACTGTCTATTTTAACTAAATTGATCCATCCAAAACGAACTTTGTACTTTGCTATGAAGTTCCACCAGGAATGAGTTTTCATGCAAAAACTGTCTATTTCAACTTAATTCGTCCATCCGATACGAACTTTGTACTTTGCTATGAAGTTCCACCAGGAATGAGTTTTCATGCAAAAACTGTCTATTTCAACTAACTTTGTCCATCCAAAACGAACTTTGTACTTTGCTATGAAGTTCCACCAGGAATGAGTTTTCATGCAAAAACTGTCTATTTCAACTAACTTTGTCCATCCAAAACGAACTTTGTTCTTTGCTATGAAGTTCCACCAGGAATGAGTTTTCATGCAAAAACTGTCTATTTCAACTAAATTGATCCATCCAAAACGAACTTTGTACTTTGCTATGAAGTTCCACCAGGAATGAGTTTTCATGCAAAAACTGTCTATTTCAACTAACTTTGTCCATCCAAAACGAACTTTGTACTTTGCTATGAAGTTCCACCAGGAATGAGTTTTCATGCAAAAACTGTCTATTTTAACTAAATTGATCCATCCAAAACGAACTTTGTACTTTGCTATGAAGTTCCACCAGGAATGAGTTTTCATGCAAAAACTGTCTATTTCAACTAAATTGATCCATCCAAAACGAACTTTGTACTTTGCTATGAAGTTCCACCAGGAATGAGTTTTTATGCAAAAACTGTCTATTTCAACTAACTTTGTCCATCCAAAACGAACTTTGTACTTTGCTATGAAGTTCCACCAGGAATGAGTTTTCATGCAAAAACTGTCTATTTCAACTAACTTTGTCCATCCAAAACGAACTTTGTACTTTGCTATGAAGTTCCACCAGGAATGAGTTTTCATGCAAAAACTGTCTATTTCAACTAAATTGATCCATCCAAAACGAACTTTGTACTTTGCTATGAAGTTCCACCAGGAATGAGTTTTCATGCAAAAACTGTCTATTTCAACTAAATTGATCCATCCAAAACGAACTTTGTACTTTGCTATGAAGTTCCACCAGGAATGAGTTTTCATGCAAAAACTGTCTATTTCAACTAAATTGATCCATCCAAAACGAACTTTGTACTTTGCTATGAAGTTCCACCAGGAATGAGTTTTCATGCAAAAACTGTCTATTTCAACTAACTTTGTCCATCCAAAACGAACTTTGTACTTTGCTATGAAGTTCCACCAGGAATGAGTTTTCATGCAAAAACTGTCTATTTTAACTAAATTGATCCATCCAAAACGAACTTTGTACTTTGCTATGAAGTTCCACCAGGAATGAGTTTTCATGCAAAAACTGTCTATTTCAACTAAATTGATCCATCCAAAACGAACTTTGTACTTTGCTATGAAGTTCCACCAGGAATGAGTTTTTATGCAAAAACTGTCTATTTCAACTAACTTTGTCCATCCAAAACGAACTTTGTACTTTGCTATGAAGTTCCACCAGGAATGAGTTTTCATGCAAAAACTGTCTATTTCAACTAACTTTGTCCATCCAAAACGAACTTTGTACTTTGCTATGAAGTTCCACCAGGAATGAGTTTTCATGCAAAAACTGTCTATTTCAACTTAATTGATCCATCCAAAACGAACTTTGTACTTTGCTATGAAGTTCCACCAGGAATGAGTTTTCATGCAAAAACTGTCTATTTCAACTAACTTTGTCCATCCAAAACGAACTTTGTACTTTGCTATGAAGTTCCACCAGGAATGAGTTTTCATGCAAAAACTGTCTATTTCAACTAAATTGATCCATCCAAAACGAACTTTGTACTTTGCTATGAAGTTCCACCAGGAATGAGTTTTTATGCAAGAACTGTCTATTTCAACTAACTTTGTCCATCCAAAACGAACTTTGTACTTTGCTATGAAGTTCCACCAGGAATGAGTTTTCATGCAAAAACTGTCTATTTTAACTAAATTGATCCATCCAAAACGAACTTTGTACTTTGCTATGAAGTTCCACCAGGAATGAGTTTTCATGCAAAAACTGTCTATTTCAACTAAATTGATCCATCCAAAACGAACTTTGTACTTTGCTATGAAGTTCTACCAGGATTGAGTTTTCATGCAAGAACTGTCTATTTCAACTAACTTTGTCCATCCAAAACGAACTTTGTACTTTGCTATGAAGTTCCACCAGGAATGAGTTTTCATGCAAAAACTGTCTATTTCAACTAAATTGATCCATCCAAAACGAACTTTGTACTTTGCTATGAAGTTCTACCAGGAATGAGTTTTCATGCAAGAACTGTCTATTTCAACTAACTTTGTCCATCCAAAACGAACTTTGTACTTTGCTATGAAGTTCCACCAGGAATGAGTTTTTATGCAAAAACTGTCTATTTCAACTAACTTTGTCCTTCCAAAACGAACTTTGTACTTTGCTATGAAGTTCCACCAGGAATGAGTTTTCATGCAAAAACTGTCTATTTCAACTAACTTTGTCCATCCAAAACGAACTTTGTACTTTGCTATGAAGTTCCACCAGGAATGAGTTTTCATGCAAAAACTGTCTATTTCAACTTAATTCGTCCATCCGATACGAACTTTGTACTTTGCTATGAAGTTCCACCAGGAATGAGTTTTCATGCAAAAACTGTCTATTTCAACTAACTTTGTCCATCCAAAACGAACTTTGTACTTTGCTATGAAGTTCCACCAGGAATGAGTTTTCATGCAAAAACTGTCTATTTCAACTAACTTTGTCCATCCAAAACGAACTTTGTACTTTGCTATGAAGTTCCACCAGGAATGAGTTTTCATGCAAAAACTGTCTATTTCAACTTAATTGATCCATCCAAAACGAACTTTGTACTTTGCTATGAAGTTCCACCAGGAATGAGTTTTCATGCAAAAACTGTCTATTTCAACTAAATTGATCCATCCAAAACGAACTTTGTACTTTGCTATGAAGTTCCACCAGGAATGAGTTTTCATGCAAAAACTGTCTATTTTAACTAAATTGATCCATCCAAAACGAACTTTGTACTTTGCTATGAAGTTCCACCAGGAATGAGTTTTCATGCAAAAACTGTCTATTTCAACTAAATTGATCCATCCAAAACGAACTTTGTACTTTGCTATGAAGTTCCACCAGGAATGAGTTTTCATGCAAAAACTGTCTATTTCAACTAAATTGATCCATCCAAAACGAACTTTGTACTTTGCTATGAAGTTCCACCAGGAATGAGTTTTTATGCAAAAACTGTCTATTTCAACTAACTTTGTCCATCCAAAACGAACTTTGTACTTTGCTATGAAGTTCCACCAGGAATGAGTTTTCATGCAAAAACTGTCTATTTCAACTAACTTTGTCCATCCAAAACGAACTTTGTACTTTGCTATGAAGTTCCACCAGGAATGAGTTTTCATGCAAAAACTGTCTATTTTAACTAAATTGATCCATCCAAAACGAACTTTGTACTTTGCTATGAAGTTCCACCAGGAATGAGTTTTCATGCAAAAACTGTCTATTTCAACTAAATTGATCCATCCAAAACGAACTTTGTACTTTGCTATGAAGTTCCACCAGGAATGAGTTTTCATGCAAAAACTGTCTATTTCAACTAAATTGATCCATCCAAAACGAACTTTGTACTTTGCTATGAAGTTCCACCAGGAATGAGTTTTCATGCAAAAACTGTCTATTTCAACTAAATTGATCCATCCAAAACGAACTTTGTACTTTGCTATGAAGTTCCACCAGGAATGAGTTTTTATGCAAAAACTGTCTATTTCAACTAACTTTGTCCATCCAAAACGAACTTTGTACTTTGCTATGAAGTTCCACCAGGAATGAGTTTTCATGCAAAAACTGTCTATTTCAACTAACTTTGTCCATCCAAAACGAACTTTGTACTTTGCTATGAAGTTCCACCAGGAATGAGTTTTCATGCAAAAACTGTCTATTTCAACTTAATTGATCCATCCAAAACGAACTTTGTACTTTGCTATGAAGTTCCACCAGGAATGAGTTTTCATGCAAAAACTGTCTTTTTCAACTAACTTTGTCCATCCAAAACGAACTTTGTACTTTGCTATGAAGTTCCACCAGGAATGAGTTTTCATGCAAAAACTGTCTATTTCAACTAAATTGATCCATCCAAAACGAACTTTGTACTTTGCTATGAAGTTCCACCAGGAATGAGTTTTCATGCAAAAACTGTCTATTTCAACTAAATTGATCCATCCAAAACGAACTTTGTACTTTGCTATGAAGTTCCACCAGGAATGAGTTTTCATGCAAAAACTGTCTATTTCAACTAACTTTGTCCATCCAAAACGAACTTTGTACTTTGCTATGAAGTTCCACCAGGAATGAGTTTTTATGCAAAAACTGTCTATTTCAACTAACTTTGTCCATCCAAAACGAACTTTGTACTTTGCTATGAAGTTCCACCAGGAATGAGTTTTCATGCAAAAACTGTCTATTTCAACTAACTTTGTCCATCCAAAACGAACTTTGTACTTTGCTATGAAGTTCCACCAGGAATGAGTTTTCATGCAAAAACTGTCTATTTCAACTAACTTTGTCCATCCAAAACGAACTTTGTACTTTGCTATGAAGTTCCACCAGGAATGAGTTTTCATGCAAAAACTGTCTATTTCAACTAACTTTGTCCATCCAAAACGAACTTTGTACTTTGCTATGAAGTTCCACCAGGAATGAGTTTTCATGCAAAAACTGTCTATTTCAACTTAATTCGTCCATCCAAAACGAACTTTGTACTTTGCTATGAAGTTCCACCAGGAATGAGTTTTCATGCAAAAACTGTCTATTTCAACTAAATTGATCCATCCAAAACGAACTTTGTACTTTGCTATGAAGTTCCACCAGGAATGAGTTTTCATGCAAAAACTGTCTATTTCAACTTAATTCGTCCATCCAAAACGAACTTTGTACTTTGCTATGAAGTTCCACCAGGAATGAGTTTTCATGCAAAAACTGTCTATTTCAACTAACTTTGTCCATCCAAAACGAACTTTGTACTTTGCTATGAAGTTCCACCAGGAATGAGTTTTCATGCAAAAACTGTCTATTTCAACTTAATTCGTCCATCCAAAACGAACTTTGTACTTTGCTATGAAGTTCCACTAGGAATGAGTTTTCATGCAAAAACTGTCTATCTCAACTAACTTTGTCCATCCAAAACGAACTTTGTACTTTGCTATGAAGTTCCACCAGGAATGAGTTTTCATGCAAAAACTGTCTATTTCAACTAAATTGATCCATCCAAAACGAACTTTGTACTTTGCTATGAAGTTCCACCAGGAATGAGTTTTCATGCAAAAACTGTCTATTTCAACTAACTTTGTCCATCCAAAACGAACTTTGTACTTTGCTATGAAGTTCCACCAGGAATGAGTTTTCATGCAAAAACTGTCTATCTCAACTAACTTTGTCCATCCAAAACGAACTTTGTACTTTGCTATGAAGTTCCACCAGGAATGAGTTTTCATGCAAAAACTGTCTATTTCAACTAACTTTGTCCATCCAAAACGAACTTTGTACTTTGCTATGAAGTTCCACCAGGAATGAGTTTTCATGCAAAAACTGTCTATTTCAACTTAATTCGTCCATCCGATTCGAACTTTGTACTTTGCTATGAAGTTCCACCAGGAATGAGTTTTCATGCAAAAACTGTCTATTTCAACTAACTTTGTCCATCCAAAACGAACTTTGTACTTTGCTATGAAGTTCCACCAGGAATGAGTTTTCATGCAAAAACTGTCTATTTCAACTAACTTTGTCCATCCAAAACGAACTTTGTACTTTGCTATGAAGTTCCACCAGGAATGAGTTTTCATGCAAAAACTGTCTATTTCAACTAACTTTGTCCATCCAAAACGAACTTTGTTCTTTGCTATGAAGTTCCACCAGGAATGAGTTTTCATGCAAAAACTGTCTATTTCAACTAAATTGATCCATCCAAAACGAACTTTGTACTTTGCTATGAAGTTCCACCAGGAATGAGTTTTCATGCAAAAACTGTCTTTTTCAACTAACTTTGTCCATCCAAAACGAACTTTGTACTTTGCTATGAAGTTCCACCAGGAATGAGTTTTCATGCAAAAACTGTCTATTTTAACTAAATTGATCCATCCAAAACGAACTTTGTACTTTGCTATGAAGTTCCACCAGGAATGAGTTTTCATGCAAAAACTGTCTATTTCAACTAAATTGATCCATCCAAAACGAACTTTGTACTTTGCTATGAAGTTCCACCAGGAATGAGTTTTCATGCAAAAACTGTCTATTTCAACTAAATTGATCCATCCAAAACGAACTTTGTACTTTGCTATGAAGTTCCACCAGGAATGAGTTTTCATGCAAAAACTGTCTATTTCAACTAAATTGATCCATCCAAAACGAACTTTGTACTTTGCTATGAAGTTCCACCAGGAATGAGTTTTTATGCAAAAACTGTCTATTTCAACTAACTTTGTCCATCCAAAACGAACTTTGTACTTTGCTATGAAGTTCCACCAGGAATGAGTTTTCATGCAAAAACTGTCTATTTCAACTAACTTTGTCCATCCAAAACGAACTTTGTACTTTGCTATGAAGTTCCACCAGGAATGAGTTTTCATGCAAAAACTGTCTATTTCAACTTAATTGATCCATCCAAAACGAACTTTGTACTTTGCTATGAAGTTCCACCAGGAATGAGTTTTCATGCAAAAACTGTCTTTTTCAACTAACTTTGTCCATCCAAAACGAACTTTGTACTTTGCTATGAAGTTCCACCAGGAATGAGTTTTCATGCAAAAACTGTCTATTTCAACTAAATTGATCCATCCAAAACGAACTTTGTACTTTGCTATGAAGTTCCACCAGGAATGAGTTTTCATGCAAAAACTGTCTATTTCAACTAAATTGATCCATCCAAAACGAACTTTGTACTTTGCTATGAAGTTCCACCAGGAATGAGTTTTCATGCAAAAACTGTCTATTTCAACTAACTTTGTCCATCCAAAACGAACTTTGTACTTTGCTATGAAGTTCCACCAGGAATGAGTTTTTATGCAAAAACTGTCTATTTCAACTAACTTTGTCCATCCAAAACGAACTTTGTACTTTGCTATGAAGTTCCACCAGGAATGAGTTTTCATGCAAAAACTGTCTATTTCAACTAACTTTGTCCATCCAAAACGAACTTTGTACTTTGCTATGAAGTTCCACCAGGAATGAGTTTTCATGCAAAAACTGTCTATTTCAACTAACTTTGTCCATCCAAAACGAACTTTGTACTTTGCTATGAAGTTCCACCAGGAATGAGTTTTCATGCAAAAACTGTCTATTTCAACTAACTTTGTCCATCCAAAACGAACTTTGTACTTTGCTATGAAGTTCCACCAGGAATGAGTTTTCATGCAAAAACTGTCTATTTCAACTTAATTCGTCCATCCAAAACGAACTTTGTACTTTGCTATGAAGTTCCACCAGGAATGAGTTTTCATGCAAAAACTGTCTATTTCAACTAAATTGATCCATCCAAAACGAACTTTGTACTTTGCTATGAAGTTCCACCAGGAATGAGTTTTCATGCAAAAACTGTCTATTTCAACTTAATTCGTCCATCCAAAACGAACTTTGTACTTTGCTATGAAGTTCCACCAGGAATGAGTTTTCATGCAAAAACTGTCTATTTCAACTAACTTTGTCCATCCAAAACGAACTTTGTACTTTGCTATGAAGTTCCACCAGGAATGAGTTTTCATGCAAAAACTGTCTATTTCAACTTAATTCGTCCATCCAAAACGAACTTTGTACTTTGCTATGAAGTTCCACTAGGAATGAGTTTTCATGCAAAAACTGTCTATCTCAACTAACTTTGTCCATCCAAAACGAACTTTGTACTTTGCTATGAAGTTCCACCAGGAATGAGTTTTCATGCAAAAACTGTCTATTTCAACTAAATTGATCCATCCAAAACGAACTTTGTACTTTGCTATGAAGTTCCACCAGGAATGAGTTTTCATGCAAAAACTGTCTATTTCAACTAACTTTGTCCATCCAAAACGAACTTTGTACTTTGCTATGAAGTTCCACCAGGAATGAGTTTTCATGCAAAAACTGTCTATCTCAACTAACTTTGTCCATCCAAAACGAACTTTGTACTTTGCTATGAAGTTCCACCAGGAATGAGTTTTCATGCAAAAACTGTCTATTTCAACTAACTTTGTCCATCCAAAACGAACTTTGTACTTTGCTATGAAGTTCCACCAGGAATGAGTTTTCATGCAAAAACTGTCTATTTCAACTTAATTCGTCCATCCGATTCGAACTTTGTACTTTGCTATGAAGTTCCACCAGGAATGAGTTTTCATGCAAAAACTGTCTATTTCAACTAACTTTGTCCATCCAAAACGAACTTTGTACTTTGCTATGAAGTTCCACCAGGAATGAGTTTTCATGCAAAAACTGTCTATTTCAACTAACTTTGTCCATCCAAAACGAACTTTGTACTTTGCTATGAAGTTCCACCAGGAATGAGTTTTCATGCAAAAACTGTCTATTTCAACTAACTTTGTCCATCCAAAACGAACTTTGTTCTTTGCTATGAAGTTCCACCAGGAATGAGTTTTTATGCAAAAACTGTCTATCTCAACTAACTTTGTCCATCCAAAATGAACTTTGTACTTTGCTATGAAGTTCCACAAGGAATGAGTTTTCATGCAAAAACTGTCTATTTCAACTAAATTGATCCATTCAAAACGAACTTTGTACTTTGCTATGAAGTTCCACCAGGAATGAGTTTTCATGCAAAAACTGTCTATTTCAACTAACTTTGTCCATCCAAAACGAACTTTGTACTTTGCTATGAAGTTCCACCAGGAATGAGTTTTTATGCAAAAACTGTCTATTTCAACTAACTTTGTCCATCCAAAACGAACTTTGTACTTTGCTATGAAGTTCCACCAGGAATGAGTTTTCATGCAAAAACTGTCTATTTCAACTAAATTGATCCATCCAAAACGAACTTTGTACTTTGCTATGAAGTTCCACCAGGAATGAGTTTTCATGCAAAAACTGTCTATTTCAACTAACTTTGTCCATCCAAAACGAACTTTGTACTTTGCTATGAAGTTCCACCAGGAATGAGTTTTTATGCAAAAACTGTCTATCTCAACTAACTTTGTCCATCCAAAACGAACTTTGTACTTTGCTATGAAGTTCCACCAGGAATGAGTTTTCATGCAAAAACTGTCTATTTCAACTAACTTTGTCCATCCAAAACGAACTAAACTGATCCATCCAACTAAATTGATCCATCCGAAACGAACTTTGTACTTTGCTATGAAGTTCCACCAGGAATGAGTTTTCATGCAAAAACTGTCTATTTCAACTAACTTTGTCCATCCAAAACGAACTTTGTACTTTGCTATGAAGTTCCACCAGGAATGAGTTTTTATGCAAAAACTGTCTATCTCAACTAACTTTGTCCATCCAAAACGAACTTTGTACTTTGCTATGAAGTTCCACAAGGAATGAGTTTTCATGCAAAAACTGTCTATTTCAACTAACTTTGTCCATCCAAAACGAACTTTGTACTTTGCTATGAAGTTCCACCAGGAATGAGTTTTCATGCAAAAACTGTCTATTTCAACTAACTTTGTCCATCCAAAACGAACTTTGTACTTTGCTATGAAGTTCCACCAGGAATGAGTTTTCATGCAAAAACTGTCTATTTCAACTAAATTGATCCATTCAAAACGAACTTTGTACTTTGCTATGAAGTTCCACCAGGAATGAGTTTTCATGCAAAAACTGTCTATTTCAACTAACTTTGTCCATCCAAAACGAACTTTGTACTTTGCTATGAAGTTCCACCAGGAATGAGTTTTTATGCAAAAACTGTCTATTTCAACTAACTTTGTCCATCCAAAACGAACTTTGTACTTTGCTATGAAGTTCCACCAGGAATGAGTTTTCATGCAAAAACTGTCTATTTCAACTAAATTGATCCATCCAAAACGAACTTTGTACTTTGCTATGAAGTTCCACCAGGAATGAGTTTTCATGCAAAAACTGTCTATTTCAACTAACTTTGTCCATCCAAAACGAACTTTGTACTTTGCTATGAAGTTCCACCAGGAATGAGTTTTTATGCAAAAACTGTTGTTGCGAGCAACGGTTCATTTGAACCAACAGCAGCCCGTTCAGTAGGTTTACGCTAGGTGGCGCTCGCGTAGCAGGATCGTGCGCTCTTCTCACGTATTCCCGTTCTGGGAAAACGGGAGAGAATGCCGATAAAAGCAGCGCGCAGGGACAGCTAGGGTCTTTTTCGATACCAGCTTAGGCAAAGGATAGAAGTTTTTTTAACCACGCATTCCACCCCCTATTTACCACATTCATCTAAGAATAAAAAGTGTTAAGAGAAACTATTTGTGTCGGCTTGGCTGTCGAGAAGCGGTTGCTGGACGCGACCTTTGTTGCTGGACGCAACAATTTAAAAAAACTTTTATTGAACGTTCTAAATCACTTCGCGAATTAATTACGCTATTTCCTAACCACGCGTGACGTCTTCGGTAGGACATCGAACCTTCACGTGGCTTCGTTGGAAGGACTCCAAGAGAAAGACAGTGTTAGTGAAGTGCAGTGTTAAGCGAGTGAGAGAATATGGATCAAGTTTGCAGTATTTGCAATGGCGCGAACTTGGATGACGCCGTCGCATGTGATAAGTGCTGCCGATATTATCACCTCGAATGCGTGAACGAGGACGAATCCGTTCACAGCCGTGAATGGATATGCAATTTGTGCACTCCTAGCACACCAGTGGTCGGTAGAAAGGGATTCAACGAGTCTACGATCGCCACACCGACAGTGTATTTTGCCCAACCCGCGGCAATAACGCACGACGAAGAAGTGTCCCGAGGAAGTGAGGAGCCTGCCGCAAGTGCGATGCCGATAACCGCTACGTCATCACCAAACCATGTGGCGCATTCGGATGCACAAACACCTAATGCTAAGCTCGAGGAAATCAGCCGCTGCTTCCATAGGCTGATGGAAGAGCTTGAGTCGAGCCGCGATCAACGGAGAGAGGAGCCTAGTATCGTAGAACGGCTCGAATCGGTGTTAGGGAGCTTCGTGCAGCGAATGGAGAAAAGCAATGGCGCCGAAGCACGTGGTTCCAGTGGTCGACAACCTTTTTCTATGTTCGATGATGAGGGTCTTAGCAGGAGCCAAATTGCCACCCGACAGGCAGTGAAAGGAAAATTGCCTTTATTCTCAGGCAATCCCGACGAGTGGCTTATGTTTGAATCGTGTTACAACGAAACTACACGGCTTTGCGGATTCACCGATGGAGAAAATACGATACGCCTTCAACAAGCGTTAAAAGGCAAGGCGCTAAAAGCAGTGCAGTGCCGCCTTCGGGAAAAGGATAACCTCAAAGAAGTTCTCGAAACTTTAAAATCGATGTACGGTCGGCCAGAGATCGTGGTGAGTACCCTGTTGGACCAGGTAAGACGCCAAACGCCTCCAAAGGGCGATAAACTGGACACGTTAATCGACTTTGCTATTTCGGTAGAAGAAATATGCGCAACGCTAAGGTCTAGTGATGTTGAAAATCGTTTCGATGGACCTTTGCTGCAGGAGTTAGTCGATCGGCTTCCACCGTTCGTTCGACTGCAATGGGGCATACACTGCGCAACTACTTCGCAGACCACGTTACAGGAGTTCGGAAAGTGGATTAAAATAATAAAAAAAGGAGCGCTTCATGTAACACCTCCCTCCCCCAGCACCGAAAGCCGTAAGCGCGTTAACACGCACGTGGTACAACCGAAACCAGACCAACGATGTGCCTGTGACAAAGGATGCAGAAACCCAGCTGATTGTGATGCATACAACAAAATGAGTGTGACGGAACGCTGGAACCTGATAAGACAAAACTCGTGGTGCAAACATTGTCTAAAAAGGCATCGGAACCCGTGTCGTGAATCCCGCGTCTGTGCAAAGGACAATTGTACAGCGCGACACCATCCAACGCTGCATAATTCTAATTCGGGCTCAGGTAAAGCAATCACTAATTTCTCTCACTCTACCACAGCGGAAAGTGATGTCCTGCTCAGACACGTACCAGTCGTACTACACGCAGGAGATAAAACGATACACACGGTAGCCTTGCTGGACGAAGGCGCCTCAGTTTCGTTAATGGAACATTCGCTGATGGAAGAGCTTGGTGTGTCGGGAACCTTGCGGCCGCTCTGCCTAAAGTGGACCGGAGGACAGCATCGGTATGAAAATAAGTCAATGGATGTGAGTATTGGAATATCAGGCATCAGGGGCAACGATCACGTGTATGAGATACCCGTACGGACAGTACATCGACTGGGTTTGCCGGCACAGCGGATTAAACCGAATGAACTACGAGCAGCCTACAAACACCTGTCATCACTCCCTTTGTCATCGTACCGAGATACACCACCGAAGCTCCTGATAGGTATGAATAATTACCACATTACCGTACCACTAAAGACTGTCGAAGGATCCGCAAATGAACCCATCGCCACAAAAACTCGATTGGGATGGACAATTTCCGGAAGTATTTCTCCACAGGTAGTTTCAAATAACGCAAAGGTAGTAGCCGCCCACTCGATTGAAATATGCGAATGCCAAAATATCGATACGAAGATCGACGCCGCACTTAAAGGAGGTTTTGCACTTGACGATCCGTACAACAGGCAACACGTGAGTACCAATTCTAAAAATGAAGAAAGAGCAATAGCAATACTTACAAACAACACTAAACTTGTAAATGAAAGATACGTTACCGCGTTGTTATGGCGTTACGATGATGTCAAATTACCCAATAATCGCTCGATGGCTTTGAAACGACTTACCTGTTTAGAACGCCGAATGGCAAAGGAGACTTACATTAAAATAAAGATGGATCAGATATTAGCCGATCATGTGAAGAAAGGTTATATCAGAAAACTCACAGATCAAGAGAAAAAGACAGCACATCCTCGAAAGTGGTATCTACCTATTTTCCCGGTAGTAAATCCAAACAAACCAGGCAAAGTGCGTATTGTATGGGACGCAGCAGCATCAGTAAATGGAGTATCTCTAAACTCTATGCTCCTTACCGGACCCGATCTTCTAGCACCATTAACGTCCGTATTATGCCGCTTTAGAGAATTTAGAATCGCTATGGCAGCAGACATACAAGAAATGTACCACCAGGTCTTGATCAACGAAGAAGATCAAAACAGCCAAAGGTTTTTGTGGAAAAGCGATGCATCGCAAGAGGAACCCGATGAATATGTCATGATGAGAATGACTTTTGGGGCAGCGTGTTCGCCCAGCTGCGCGCAATTCGTAAAAAATGCAAACGCTGATAGATATGCAGAACAATTCCCCCTAGCCGTCGAATGCATTAAAGCAGATCATTACGTCGACGATATGTTAACAAGTGTAGAAACACTAGATGAAGCTATAAAGCTAGCGAAAGAAGTAACTTACATCCAGTCGCAAGGCGGTTTTAAACTACACAATTGGATGGCTAACAAAAATGAAATTTTACAAGCCGTTGGAGGTAACGGAAACCGTATGAAAGATATGACGCTAGACCAATCAATTGCAACGCAAAAAGTACTTGGCATGTGGTGGGATGCTCATAGTGACACCTTCCAGTTTAAATTGCCGAATAAAGGACAAGAGGTCTTACAGGGAGAAATAATACCAACCAAGCGACAACTCTTAAGCGTGCTAATGACAATTTTCGATCCACTTGGCTTGATCGGAGCCTTCATGCTGTTTCTAAAAGTGTTGCTTCAAGAAGTGTGGCGCGCCGGTACAGGATGGGATGAGAAAATTCCTACTAACTTGGAATGCAAATGGAAGAAATGGCTCGCATGCCTACCTGAGCTTCAAAAGCTTTCAGTGCCAAGATGTTACCGTATCACCACCGACCTTAGTAGTTGTACCACTCAATTACATGTATTCGTCGATGCTGGCAAAGATGGGTATGCTGCAGTTGCATATTTTAGAATCGAGTCAAATGGTCAACGCGAAGTAGCCTTAATCGGTGGAAAAACGAGAGTAGCTCCTCTGAAGTATATATCCATCCCTCGTTTAGAACTTCAAGCAGCCGTTTTAGGCATACGTCTGGCTAAAATCATTGAGAAGGCACATAGAATCCCAATTCATCGCCGATTCCTATGGACGGATTCAAAAGATGTGCTATGTTGGCTCAATTCAGACCATAGACGCTACAGTATATATGTAGCTCACAGAGTAGGAGAGATTTTGGAAAATTCTACGTTAAATGAGTGGCATTGGGTACCTACAACTTTAAACGTCGCCGATGAGGGCACAAAATGGTCAAACCTTGACCCACACACTACTTTCACCCACTGGTTTAACGGTCCTAGTTTCTTAGTGAAACCCGAGGATGAGTGGGACATGCCGACACTGAAGGTTCAATCGACTGATGAAGAAATGCGTCAAACCATCACAGTTCACCAGGTTGTGCATCCTGTAATCAGCATCGAACGATTTTCCCGCTGGAGAAGATTGCAACGGGCAGTTGCGTACGTTTGGCGTTTCATAAATAACGCACGCCAACCAAAAGCGTTGCGTATCAAGGGACCTCTAACGCACTTGGAGTTGCAACAAGCAGAACGCACAGTTCTAATACAAGCCCAGTATCAGGAATACCCAGATGAGTATAGGATCCTGCAAGAGGGGCTGGCGGACACTAAAACGAAAAGAATTAATCTTAAGAAAAGTAGTCCTCTTTTTAGGCGAAGCCCTTACCTGGATGAAGATGGAGTCATACGGCTACACGGACGCATCGATGCTTGCCAGCACATCAGTGACGAAATGAAACGGCCCATCATCCTGCCGAAAACCGGTCACCTCACGGACCTGATTATCGATGATTATCATCGACGGTACCAACATGCAAATCATCAAACCGTGATGAACGAAGTACGACAAAAATTCGACGTTCCGGCTTTGAGAAGCGCTTGCCATAGGATACGGAACAACTGCGCAACGTGCAAGATCCGTAACGCTACACCTACGGTGCCAATGATGAGTGGGCTTCCCGCCGCCCGTCTTTCTCCATTCTGTAGACCATTCTCATTTACGGGAATCGACTACTTCGGACCATTCCTCGTCGCTGTTGGACGGAGACAGGAAAAGCGCTGGGGTGTATTGTTCACCTGCTTAACCATCCGAGCGATACACATCGAAGTGGCATCCAGCCTGTCAACCAGCTCCTGCATAATCGCGTTAAGAAACTTCATCGCCCGGCGCGGTACCCCATTGGAGATCTACTCGGATAAGGGTACCAACTTCATAGGTGCAAATCGAGAACTGAAGGAAGCCATAGCCAAGATAAACACCAACGAGCTGATTGAAGTAATGCACCTTCCGGACACGAAATGGAACTTCAACCCGCCGGCTGCCCCACATTTTGGCGGGGCATGGGAGAGATTAGTGCAAACCGTGAAGCACACGCTGAACAACATGCGTTTTACACGTACTCCATCTGATGCGGTGTTTACAAACTGGTTGATAGAGGTCGAAATGATCGTAAACTCGAGACCGCTTACACAGGTTCCGGTAGAAAATGAAGAAGAAGCACCATTGACTCCAAACCACTTTATTTTAGGATCGTCGGCTGGGACCAAACCTCTAAGCATCTTAGACGATTCAGCAGCTTGCCTACGAAACAACTGGAAAGCATCACAGGCTTACGCGAACGTTTTCTGGCGCAGATGGGTCGCCTCATATCTACCGACTCTTACCAGACGAAGTAAGTGGTTCCAGACGCAGCGAACCTTGAAGGAAGACGATCTAGTCTTGATTGTGGACGACAACCTCCCGCGCGGATGCTGGCCGAAGGGACGCGTGGTACGGACGGTACCTTCGAAAGACGGAGAAATACGGCGAGTACACGTAAAATTGGCAAACGGAAAGGTTTTAGAGCGCCCGGCAGTGAAAATAGCTGTTGTTGACATCGAACCACGAGATGGTGTTTTGACAGTTCAAAATACCGGGGTCCAGTGTTGCGAGCAACGGTTCATTTGAACCAACAGCAGCCCGTTCAGTAGGTTTACGCTAGGTGGCGCTCGCGTAGCAGGATCGTGCGCTCTTCTCACGTATTCCCGTTCTGGGAAAACGGGAGAGAATGCCGATAAAAGCAGCGCGCAGGGACAGCTAGGGTCTTTTTCGATACCAGCTTAGGCAAAGGATAGAAGTTTTTTTAACCACGCATTCCACCCCCTATTTACCACATTCATCTAAGAATAAAAAGTGTTAAGAGAAACTATTTGTGTCGGCTTGGCTGTCGAGAAGCGGTTGCTGGACGCGACCTTTGTTGCTGGACGCAACAACTGTCTATCTGAACTAACTTTGTCCATCCAAAACGAACTTTGTACTTTGCTATGAAGTTCCACCAGGAATGAGTTTTCATGCAAAAACTGTCTATTTCAACTAACTTTGTCCATCCAAAACGAACTAAACTGATCCATCCAACTAAATTGATCCATCCGAAACGAACTTTGTACTTTGCTATGAAGTTCCACCAGGAATGAGTTTTCATGCAAAAACTGTCTATTTCAACTAACTTTGTCCATCCAAAACGAACTTTGTACTTTGCTATGAAGTTCCACCAGGAATGAGTTTTTATGCAAAAATTGTCTATCTCAACTAACTTTGTCCATCCAAAACGAACTTTGTACTTTGCTATGAAGTTCCACAAGGAATGAGTTTTCATGCAAAAACTGTCTATTTCAACTAACTTTGTCCATCCAAAACGAACTTTGTTCTTTGCTATGAAGTTCCACCAGGAATGAGTTTTCATGCAAAAACTGTCTATTTCAACTTAATTCGTCCATCCGATTCGAACTTTGTACTTTGCTATGAAGTTCCACCAGGAATGAGTTTTCATGCAAAAACTGTCTATCTCAACTAACTTTGTCCATCCAAAACGAACTTTGTACTTTGCTATGAAGTTCCACAAGGAATGAGTTTTCATGCAAAAACTGTCTATTTCAACTAAATTGATCCATCCAAAACGAACTTTGTACTTTGCTATGAAGTTCCACCAGGAATGAGTTTTCATGCAAAAACTGTCTATTTCAACTAACTTTGTCCATCCAAAACGAACTTTGTACTTTGCTATGAAGTTCCACCAGGAATGAGTTTTCATGCAAAAACTGTCTATTTCAACTAAATTGATCCATCCAAAACGAACTTTGTTCTTTGCTATGAAGTTCCACCAGGAATGAGTTTTCATGCAAAAACTGTCTATTTCAACTAAATTGATCCATCCAAAACGAACTTTGTACTTTGCTATGAAGTTCCACCAGGAATGAGTTTTCATGCAAAAACTGTCTATTTCAACTAACTTTGTCCATCCAAAACGAACTTTGTACTTTGCTATGAAGTTCCACCAGGAATGAGTTTTTATGCAAAAACTGTCTATCTCAACTAACTTTGTCCATCCAAAACGAACTTTGTACTTTGCTATGAAGTTCCACCAGGAATGAGTTTTCATGCAAAAACTGTCTATTTCAACTAACTTTGTCCATCCAAAACGAACTAAACTGATCCATCCAACTAAATTGATCCATCCGAAACGAACTTTGGACTTTGCTATGAAGTTCCACCAGGAATGAGTTTTCATGCAAAAACTGTCTATTTCAACTAACTTTGTCCATCCAAAACGAACTTTGTACTTTGCTATGAAGTTCCACCAGGAATGAGTTTTTATGCAAAAACTGTCTATCTCAACTAACTTTGTCCATCCAAAACGAACTTTGTACTTTGCTATGAAGTTCCACAAGGAATGAGTTTTCATGCAAAAACTGTCTATTTCAACTAACTTTGTCCATCCAAAACGAACTTTGTACTTTGCTATGAAGTTCCACCAGGAATGAGTTTTCATGCAAAAACTGTCTATTTCAACTAACTTTGTCCATCCAAAACGAACTTTGTACTTTGCTATGAAGTTCCACCAGGAATGAGTTTTCATGCAAAAACTGTCTATTTCAACTAAATTGATCCATTCAAAACGAACTTTGTACTTTGCTATGAAGTTCCACCAGGAATGAGTTTTCATGCAAAAACTGTCTATTTCAACTAACTTTGTCCATCCAAAACGAACTTTGTACTTTGCTATGAAGTTCCACCAGGAATGAGTTTTTATGCAAAAACTGTCTATTTCAACTAACTTTGTCCATCCAAAACGAACTTTGTACTTTGCTATGAAGTTCCACCAGGAATGAGTTTTCATGCAAAAACTGTCTATTTCAACTAAATTGATCCATCCAAAACGAACTTTGTACTTTGCTATGAAGTTCCACCAGGAATGAGTTTTCATGCAAAAACTGTCTATTTCAACTAACTTTGTCCATCCAAAACGAACTTTGTACTTTGCTATGAAGTTCCACCAGGAATGAGTTTTTATGCAAAAACTGTCTATCTCAACTAACTTTGTCCATCCAAAACGAACTTTGTACTTTGCTATGAAGTTCCACCAGGAATGAGTTTTCATGCAAAAACTGTCTATTTCAACTAACTTTGTCCATCCAAAACGAACTAAACTGATCCATCCAACTAAATTGATCCATCCGAAACGAACTTTGTACTTTGCTATGAAGTTCCACCAGGAATGAGTTTTCATGCAAAAACTGTCTATTTCAACTAACTTTGTCCATCCAAAACGAACTTTGTACTTTGCTATGAAGTTCCACCAGGAATGAGTTTTTATGCAAAAACTGTCTATCTCAACTAACTTTGTCCATCCAAAACGAACTTTGTACTTTGCTATGAAGTTCCACAAGGAATGAGTTTTCATGCAAAAACTGTCTATTTCAACTAACTTTGTCCATCCAAAACGAACTTTGTTCTTTGCTATGAAGTTCCACCAGGAATGAGTTTTCATGCAAAAACTGTCTATTTCAACTAACTTTGTCCATCCAAAACGAACTTTGTACTTTGCTATGAAGTTCCACCAGGAATGAGTTTTCATGCAAAAACTGTCTATTTCAACTAACTTTGTCCATCCAAAACGAACTTTGTTCTTTGCTATGAAGTTCCACCAGGAATGAGTTTTTATGCAAAAACTGTCTATCTCAACTAACTTTGTCCATCCAAAACGAACTTTGTACTTTGCTATGAAGTTCCACCAGGAATGAGTTTTCATGCAAAAACTGTCTATCTCAACTAACTTTGTCCATCCAAAACGAACTTTGTACTTTGCTATGAAGTTCCACAAGGAATGAGTTTTCATGCAAAAACTGTCTATTTCAACTAACTTTGTCCATCCAAAACGAACTTTGTACTTTGCTATGAAGTTCCACCAGGAATGAGTTTTCATGCAAAAACTGTCTATTTCAACTAACTTTGTCCATCCAAAACGAACTTTGTACTTTGCTATGAAGTTCCACCAGGAATGAGTTTTCATGCAAAAACTGTCTATTTCAACTAACTTTGTCCATCCAAAACGAACTTTGTTCTTTGCTATGAAGTTCCACCAGGAATGAGTTTTTATGCAAAAACTGTCTATCTCAACTAACTTTGTCCATCCAAAACGAACTTTGTACTTTGCTATGAAGTTCCACAAGGAATGAGTTTTCATGCAAAAACTGTCTATTTCAACTAAATTGATCCATCCAAAACGAACTTTGTACTTTGCTATGAAGTTCCACCAGGAATGAGTTTTCATGCAAAAACTGTCTATTTCAACTAACTTTGTCCATCCAAAACGAACTTTGTACTTTGCTATGAAGTTCCACCAGGAATGAGTTTTTATGCAAAAACTGTCTATCTCAACTAACTTTGTCCATCCAAAACGAACTTTGTACTTTGCTATGAAGTTCCACAAGGAATGAGTTTTCATGCAAAAACTGTCTATTTCAACTAACTTTGTCCATCCAAAACGAACTTTGTTCTTTGCTATGAAGTTCCACCAGGAATGAGTTTTCATGCAAAAACTGTCTATTTCAACTTAATTCGTCCATCCGATTCGAACTTTGTACTTTGCTATGAAGTTCCACAAGGAATGAGTTTTCATGCAAAAACTGTCTATTTCAACTTAATTCGTCCATCCAAAACGAACTTTGTTCTTTGCTATGAAGTTCCACCAGGAATGAGTTTTCATGCAAAAACTGTCTATTTCAACTAAATTGATCCATCCAAAACGAACTTTGTACTTTGCTATGAAGTTCCACCAGGAATGAGTTTTCATGCAAAAACTGTCTATTTCAACTAACTTTGTCCATCCAAAACGAACTTTGTACTTTGCTATGAAGTTCCACCAGGAATGAGTTTTTATGCAAAAACTGTCTATCTCAACTAACTTTGTCCATCCAAAACGAACTTTGTACTTTGCTATGAAGTTCCACAAGGAATGAGTTTTCATGCAAAAACTGTCTATTTCAACTAACTTTGTCCATCCAAAACGAACTTTGTTCTTTGCTATGAAGTTCCACCAGGAATGAGTTTTCATGCAAAAACTGTCTATTTCAACTTAATTCGTCCATCCGATTCGAACTTTGTACTTTGCTATGAAGTTCCACAAGGAATGAGTTTTCATGCAAAAACTGTCTATTTCAACTAACTTTGTCCATCCAAAACGAACTTTGTTCTTTGCTATGAAGTTCCACCAGGAATGAGTTTTCATGCAAAAACTGTCTATTTCAACTAACTTTGTCCATCCAAAACGAACTTTGTACTTTGCTATGAAGTTCCACCAGGAATGAGTTTTCATGCAAAAACTGTCTATTTCAACTAAATTGATCCATCCAAAACGAACTTTGTACTTTGCTATGAAGTTCCACCAGGAATGAGTTTTCATGCAAAAACTGTCTATTTCAACTAACTTTGTCCATCCAAAACGAACTTTGTATTTGCTATGAAGTTCCACCAGGAATGAGTTTTTATGCAAAAACTGTCTATTTCAACTAACTTTGTCCATCCAAAACGAACTTTGTACTTTGCTATGAAGTTCCACCAGGAATGAGTTTTCATGCAAAAACTGTCTATTTCAACTAACTTTGTCCATCCAAAACGAACTTTGTACTTTGCTATGAAGTTCCACCAGGAATGAGTTTTCATGCAAAAACTGTCTATTTCAACTAACTTTGTCCATCCAAAACGAACTTTGTACTTTGCTATGAAGTTCCACCAGGAATGAGTTTTCATGCAAAAACTGTCTATTTCAACTAACTTTGTCCATCCAAAACGAACTTTGTACTTTGCTATGAAGTTCCACCAGGAATGAGTTTTCATGCAAAAACTGTCTATTTCAACTAACTTTGTCCATCCAAAACGAACTTTGTACTTTGCTATGAAGTTCCACCAGGAATGAGTTTTCATGCAAAAACTGTCTATCTCTACTAACTTTGTCCATCCAAAACGAACTTTGTACTTTGCTATGAAGTTCCACCAGGAATGAGTTTTTATGCAAAAACTGTTTATCTCAACTAACTTTGTCCATCCAAAACGAACTTTGTACTTTGCTATGAAGTTCCACAAGGAATGAGTTTTCATGCAAAAACTGTCTATTTCAACTAAATTGATCCATCCAAAACGAACTTTGTACTTTGCTATGAAGTTCCACCAGGAATGAGTTTTTATGCAAAAACTGTCTATTTCAACTAACTTTGTCCATCCAAAACGAACTTTGTACTTTGCTATGAAGTTCCACCAGGAATGAGTTTTCATGCAAAAACTGTCTATTTCAACTAACTTTGTCCATCCAAAACGAACTTTGTACTTTGCTATGAAGTTCCACCAGGAATGAGTTTTCATGCAAAAACTGTCTATTTCAACTAACTTTGTCCATCCAAAACGAACTTTGTACTTTGCTATGAAGTTCCACCAGGAATGAGTTTTCATGCAAAAACTGTCTATTTCAACTAACTTTGTCCATCCAAAACGAACTTTGTACTTTGCTATGAAGTTCCACCAGGAATGAGTTTTCATGCAAAAACTGTCTATTTCAACTAACTTTGTCCATCCAAAACGAACTTTGTACTTTGCTATGAAGTTCCACCAGGAATGAGTTTTCATGCAAAAACTGTCTATTTCAACTAACTTTGTCCATCCAAAACGAACTTTGTACTTTGCTATGAAGTTCCACCAGGAATGAGTTTTCATGCAAAAACTGTCTATTTCAACTAACTTTGTCCATCCAAAACGAACTTTGTACTTTGCTATGAAGTTCCACCAGGAATGAGTTTTCATGCAAAAACTGTCTATTTCAACTAACTTTGTCCATCCAAAACGAACTTTGTACTTTGCTATGAAGTTCCACCAGGAATGAGTTTTCATGCAAAAACTGTCTATTTCAACTAACTTTGTCCATCCAAAACGAACTTTGTACTTTGCTATGAAGTTCCACCAGGAATGAGTTTTCATGCAAAAACTGTCTATTTCAACTAACTTTGTCCATCCAAAACGAACTTTGTACTTTGCTATGAAGTTCCACCAGGAATGAGTTTTTATGCAAAAACTGTCTATTTCAACTAACTTTGTCCATCCAAAACGAACTATGTACTTTGCTATGAAGTTCCACCAGGAATGAGTTTTCATGCAAAAACTGTCTATTTCAACTAACTTTGTCCATCCAAAACGAACTTTGTACTTTGCTATGAAGTTCCACCAGGAATGAGTTTTCATGCAAAAACTGTCTATTTCAACTAACTTTGTCCATCCAAAACGAACTTTGTACTTTGCTATGAAGTTCCACCAGGAATGAGTTTTTATGCAAAAACTGTCTATTTCAACTAACTTTGTCCATCCAAAACGAACTTTGTACTTTGCTATGAAGTTCCACCAGGAATGAGTTTTCATGCAAAAACTGTCTATTTCAACTAACTTTGTCCATCCAAAACGAACTTTGTACTTTGCGATGAAGTTCCACCAGGAATGAGTTTTCATGCAAAAACTGTCTATTTCAACTAAATTGATCCATCCAAAACGAACTTTGTACTTTGCTATGAAGTTCCACCAGGAATGAGTTTTCATGCAAAAACTGTCTATTTCAACTAACTTTGTCCATCCAAAACGAACTTTGTACTTTGCTATGAAGTTCCACCAGGAATGAGTTTTCATGCAAAAACTGTCTATTTCAACTAACTTTGTCCATCCAAAACGAACTTTGTACTTTGCTATGAAGTTCCACCAGGAATGAGTTTTTATGCAAAAACTGTCTATTTCAACTTACTTTGTCCATCCAAAACGAACTTTGTACTTTGCTATGAAGTTCCACCAGGAATGAGTTTTCATGCAAAAACTGTCTATTTCAACTGAATTGATCCATCCAAAACGAACTTTGTACTTTGCTATGAAGTTCCACCAGGAATGAGTTTTCATGCAAAAACTGTCTATTTCAACTAACTTTGTCCATCCAAAACGAACTTTGTACTTTGCTATGAAGTTCCACCAGGAATGAGTTTTCATGCAAAAACTGTCTATTTCAACTAACTTTGTCCATCCAAAACGAACTTTGTACTTTGCTATGAAGTTCCACCAGGAATGAGTTTTCATGCAAAAACTGTCTATTTCAACTTAATTCGTCCATCCAAAACGAACTTTGTACTTTGCTATGAAGTTCCACCAGGAATGAGTTTTCATGCAAAAACTGTCTATTTCAACTGAATTGATCCATCCAAAACGAACTTTGTACTTTGCTATGAAGTTCCACCAGGAATGAGTTTACATGCAAAAACTGTCTATTTCAACTTAATTCGTCCATCCAAAACGAACTTTGTACTTTGCTATGAAGTTCCACCAGGAATGAGTTTTCATGCAAAAACTGTCTATTTCAACTAACTTTGTCCATCCAAAACGAACTTTGTACTTTGCTATGAAGTTCCACCAGGAATGAGTTTTCATGCAAAAACTGTCTATTTCAACTAACTTTGTCCATCCAAAACGAACTTTGTACTTTGCTATGAAGTTCCACCAGGAATGAGTTTTTATGCAAAAACTGTCTATTTCAACTAACTTTGTCCATCCAAAACGAACTTTGTACTTTGCTATGAAGTTCCACCAGGAATGAGTTTTCATGCAAAAACTGTCTATTTCAACTAACTTTGTCCATCCAAAACGAACTTTGTACTTTGCTATGAAGTTCCACCAGGAATGAGTTTTCATGCAAAAACTGTCTATTTCAACTAAATTGATCCATCCAAAACGAACTTTGTACTTTGCTATGAAGTTCCACCAGGAATGAGTTTTCATGCAAAAACTGTCTATTTCAACTAACTTTGTCCATCCAAAACGAACTTTGTACTTTGCTATGAAGTTCCACCAGGAATGAGTTTTCATGCAAAAACTGTCTATTTCAACTAACTTTGTCCATCCAAAACGAACTTTGTACTTTGCTATGAAGTTCCACCAGGAATGAGTTTTCATGCAAAAACTGTCTATTTCAACTAACTTTGTCCATCCAAAACGAACTTTGTACTTTGCTATGAAGTTCCACCAGGAATGAGTTTTCATGCAAAAACTGTCTATTTCAACTAAATTGATCCATCCAAAACGAACTTTGTACTTTGCTATGAAGTTCCACCAGGAATGAGTTTTCATGCAAAAACTGTCTATTTCAACTAACTTTGTCCATCCAAAACGAACTTTGTACTTTGCTATGAAGTTCCACCAGGAATGAGTTTTCATGCAAAAACTGTCTATTTCAACTAACTTTGTCCATCCAAAACGAACTTTGTACTTTGCTATGAAGTTCCACCAGGAATGAGTTTTTATGCAAAAACTGTCTATTTCAACTAACTTTGTCCATCCAAAACGAACTTTGTACTTTGCTATGAAGTTCCACCAGGAATGAGTTTTCATGCAAAAACTGTCGTTTTCAACTAACTTTGTCCATCCAAAACGAACTTTGTACTTTGCTATGACGTTCCACCAGGAATGAGTTTTCATGCAAAAACTGTCTATTTCAACTAACTTTGTCCATCCAAAACGAACTTTGTACTTTGCTATGAAGTTCCACCAGGAATGAGTTTTCATGCAAAAACTGTCTATTTCAACTAACTTTGTCCATCCAAAACGAACTTTGTACTTTGCTATGAAGTTCCACCAGGAATGAGTTTTCATGCAAAAACTGTCTATTTCAACTAAATTGATCCATCCAAAACGAACTTTGTACTTTGCTATGAAGTTCCACCAGGAATGAGTTTTCATGCAAAAACTGTCTATTTCAACTTAATTCTTCCATCCGATTCGAACTTTGTACTTTGCTATGAAGTTCCACCAGGAATGAGTTTTCATACAAAAACTGTCTATTTCAACTAACTTTGTCCATCCAAAACGAACTTTGTACTTTGCTATGAAGTTCCACCAGGAATGAGTTTTCATGCAAAAACTGTCTATTTCAACTAACTTTGTCCATCCAAAACGAACTTTGTACTTTGCTATGAAGTTCCACCAGGAATGAGTTTTCATGCAAAAACTGTCTATTTCAACTAAATTGATCCATCCAAAACGAACTTTGTACTTTGCTATGAAGTTCCACCAGGAATGAGTTTTCATGCAAAAACTGTCTATTTCAACTAACTTTGTCCATCCAAAACGAACTTTGTACTTTGCTATGAAGTTCCACCAGGAATGAGTTTTCATGCAAAAACTGTCTATCTCAACTAACTTTGTCCATCCAAAACGAACTTTGTACTTTGCTATGAAGTTCCACAAGGAATGAGTTTTCATGCAAAAACTGTCTATTTCAACTAACTTTGTCCATCCAAAACGAACTTTGTTCTTTGCTATGAAGTTCCACCAGGAATGAGTTTTCATGCAAAAACTGTCTATTTCAACTTAATTCGTCCATCCGATTCGAACTTTGTACTTTGCTATGAAGTTCCACCAGGAATGAGTTTTCATGCAAAAACTGTCTATTTCAACTAACTTTGTCCATCCAAAACGAACTTTGTACTTTGCTATGAAGTTCCACCAGGAATGAGTTTTCATGCAAAAACTGTCTATTTCAACTAACTTTGTCCATCCAAAACGAACTTTGTTCTTTGCTATGAAGTTCCACCAGGAATGAGTTTTCATGCAAAAACTGTCTATTTCAACTAACTTTGTCCATCCAAAACGAACTTTGTTCTTTGCTATGAAGTTCCACCAGGAATGAGTTTTTATGCAAAAACTGTCTATTTTAACTTAATTCGTCCATCCGATTCGAACTTTGTACTTTGCTATGAAGTTCCACAAGGAATGAGTTTTCATGCAAAAACTGTCTATTTCAACTAACTTTGTCCATCCAAAACGAACTTTGTACTTTGCTATGAAGTTCCACAAGGAATGAGTTTTCATGCAAAAACTGTCTATTTCAACTAACTTTGTCCATCCAAAACGAACTTTGTACTTTGCTATGAAGTTCCACCAGGAATGAGTTTTTATGCAAAAACTGTCTATCTCAACTAACTTTGTCCATCCAAAACGAACTTTGTACTTTGCTATGAAGTTCCACCAGGAATGAGTTTTCATGCAAAAACTGTCTATTTCAACTAACTTTGTCCATCCAAAACGAACTTTGTTCTTTGCTATGAAGTTCCACCAGGAATGAGTTTTCATGCAAAAACTGTCTATCTCAACTTAATTCGTCCATCCGATTCGAACTTTGTACTTTGCTATGAAGTTCCACAAGGAATGAGTTTTCATGCAAAAACTGTCTATTTCAACTAACTTTGTCCATCCAAAACGAACTTTGTTCTTTGCTATGAAGTTCCACCAGGAATGAGTTTTCATGCAAAAACTGTCTATTTCAACTAAATTGATCCATCCAAAACGAACTTTGTACTTTGCTATGAAGTTCCACCAGGAATGAGTTTTCATGCAAAAACTGTCTATTTCAACTAACTTTGTCCATCCAAAACGAACTTTGTACTTTGCTATGAAGTTCCACCAGGAATGAGTTTTTATGCAAAAACTGTCTATCTCAACTAACTTTGTCCATCCAAAACGAACTTTGTACTTTGCTATGAAGTTCCACAAGGAATGAGTTTTCATGCAAAAACTGTCTATTTCAACTAACTTTGTCCATCCAAAACGAACTTTGTACTTTGCTATGAAGTTCCACCAGGAATGAGTTTTCATGCAAAAACTGTCTATTTTAACTTAATTCGTCCATCCGATTCGAACTTTGTACTTTGCTATGAAGTTCCACCAGGAATGAGTTTTCATACAAAAACTGTCTATTTCAACTAACTTTGTCCATCCAAAACGAACTTTGTACTTTGCTATGAAGTTCCACCAGGAATGAGTTTTCATGCAAAAACTGTCTATTTCAACTAACTTTGTCCATCCAAAACGAACTTTGTACTTTGCTATGAAGTTCCACCAGGAATGAGTTTTCATGCAAAAACTGTCTATTTCAACTAACTTTGTCCATCCAAAACGAACTTTGTACTTTGCTATGAAGTTCCACCAGGAATGAGTTTTCATGCAAAAACTGTCTATTTCAACTAAATTGATCCATCCAAAACGAACTTTGTACTTTGCTATGAAGTTCCACCAGGAATGAGTTTTCATGCAAAAACTGTCTATTTCAACTAACTTTGTCCATCCAAAACGAACTTTGTTCTTTGCTATGAAGTTCCACCAGGAATGAGTTTTTATGCAAAAACTGTCTATCTCAACTAACTTTGTCCATCCAAAACGAACTTTGTACTTTGCTATGAAGTTCCACCAGGAATGAGTTTTCATGCAAAAACTGTCTATTTCAACTAAATTGATCCATCCAAAACGAACTTTGTACTTTGCTATGAAGTTCCACCAGGAATGAGTTTTCATGCAAAAACTGTCTATTTCAACTAACTTTGTCCATCCAAAACGAACTTTGTACTTTGCTATGAAGTTCCACCAGGAATGAGTTTTCATGCAAAAACTGTCTATCTCAACTAACTTTGTCCATCCAAAACGAACGTTGTACTTTGCTATGAAGTTCCACCAGGAATGAGTTTTCATGCAAAAACTGTCTATTTCAACTAACTTTGTCCATCCAAAACGAACTTTGTTCTTTGCTATGAAGTTCCACCAGGAATGAGTTTTCATGCAAAAACTGTCTATTTCAACTTAATTCGTCCATCCGATTCGAACTTTGTACTTTTCTATGAAGTTCCACCAGGAATGAGTTTTCATGCAAAAACTGTCTATTTCAACTAACTTTGTCCATCCAAAACGAACTTTGTTCTTTGCTATGAAGTTCCACCAGGAATGAGTTTTTATGCAAAAACTGTCTATCTCAACTAACTTTGTCCATCCAAAACGAACTTTGTACTTTGCTATGAAGTTCCACAAGGAATGAGTTTTCATGCAAAAACTGTCTATTTCAACTAACTTTGTCCATCCAAAACGAACTTTGTTCTTTGCTATGAAGTTCCACCAGGAATGAGTTTTCATGCAAAAACTGTCTATTTCAACTAACTTTGTCCATCCAAAACGAACTTTGTACTTTGCTATGAAGTTCCACCAGGAATGAGTTTTCATGCAAAAACTGTCTATTTCAACTAACTTTGTCCATCCAAAACGAACTTTGTACTTTGCTATGAAGTTCCACCAGGAATGAGTTTTCATACAAAAACTGTCTATTTCAACTAACTTTGTCCATCCAAAACGAACTTTGTACTTTGCTATGAAGTTCCACAAGGAATGAGTTTTCATGCAAAAACTGTCTATTTCAACTAAATTGATCCATCCAAAACGAACTTTGTACTTTGCTATGAAGTTCCACAGGAATGAGTTTTCATGCAAAAACTGTCTATTTCAACTAAATTGATCCATCCGAAACGAACTTTGTTCTTTGCTATGAAGTTCCACCAGGAATGAGTTTTTATGCAAAAACTGTCTATCTCAACTAACTTTGTCCATCCAAAACGAACTTTGTACTTTGCTATGAAGTTCCACAAGGAATGAGTTTTTATGCAAAAACTGTCTATCTCAACTAACTTTGTCCATCCAAAACGAACTTTGTACTTTGCTATGAAGTTCCACCAGGAATGAGTTTTCATGCAAAAAACTGTCTATTTCAACTAACTTTGTCCATCCAAAACGAACTTTGTACTTTGCTATGAAGTTCCACCAGGAATGAGTTTTCATACAAAAACTGTCTATTTCAACTAAATTGATCCATCCAAAACGAACTTTGTACTTTGCTATGAAGTTCCACAAGGAATGAGTTTTCATGCAAAAACTGTCTATTTCAACTAAATTGATCCATCCAAAACGAACTTTGTACTTTGCTATGAAGTTCCACCAGGAATGAGTTTTCATGCAAAAACTGTCTATTTCAACTAACTTTGTCCATCCAAAACGAACTTTGTACTTTGCTATGAAGTTCCACCAGGAATGAGTTTTCATGCAAAAACTGTCTATTTCAACTAACTTTGTCCATCCAAAACGAACTTTGTACTTTGCTATGAAGTTCCACCAGGAATGAGTTTTCATGCAAAAACTGTCTATTTCAACTAAATTGATCCATCCAAAACGAACTTTGTACTTTGCTATGAAGTTCCACCAGGAATGAGTTTTCATGCAAAAACTGTCTATTTCAACTAAATTGATCCATCCGAAACGAACTTTGTTCTTTGCTATGAAGTTCCACCAGGAATGAGTTTTTATGCAAAAACTGTCTATCTCAACTAACTTTGTCCATCCAAAACGAACTTTGTACTTTGCTATGAAGTTCCACAAGGAATGAGTTTTTATGCAAAAACTGTCTATCTCAACTAACTTTGTCCATCCAAAACGAACTTTGTACTTTGCTATGAAGTTCCCACCAGGAATGAGTTTTCATGCAAAAACTGTCTATTTCAACTAACTTTGTCCATCCAAAACGAACTTTGTTCTTTGCTATGAAGTTCCACCAGGAATGAGTTTTTATGCAAAAACTGTCTATTTCAACTAACTTTGTCCATCCAAAACGAACTTTGTACTTTGCT